>NC_069500.1:865423877-865723877 GCF_027579735.1 Bombina bombina
CAAAGGATACAAAGAGATACAAAGTAAATCTGATAATAGAATTACATTTTTTTTATAAAGGACGTGCATTTGAATCCTTCGTGAGGAGCTGCATGCTCTGGCCATTCCGATATTTTCGTAGCCAGATTGATTCTTGTAAAAGATCCCTACTCTAAGATCTAGGTTTGCTCAGATCTTAGAGTGGCGATCTTTTACAGGAAAATACAAACTACACCGTAGCGCTGTAAAAATACAGCCTAAAGGACATCAAATGACAGAGGATAAGAGATATATTAAATGTGAATGTAAGTTAAAACAAAGTTTTATATTTAATCTGAAACAAATGTGCAACAATAAAGCAGACAATTATTAAAGTGTAGCATCCAGTTAAAAATAAATAACAAACATATAATAACAGGTTAAATACATACGGGTGAAAAGTCCATATCAGAATGGGGGATTGTGAATCAAAGCGGGTTTAGCCAGCACAGGTTTTCGGCAAGATGCTGGAAAAGAGGAAATCCCAAATCAAAGAGACATGCAAGAACAAAAATGAAGGTGTATAAGTCTCTTACTTACACCAGGAGTTGGTTCAGGGCTTTCTTATGGTGATGGTCCCGTTAGCAATCAGGCTTGTTCGGAGTGTGCGTTGTGCTTATTCAAAATCGCTCCTTGTTGGTATCCTGATAATTTGAACGGCTAGTGATTCCAGCCTCCACTGCACCTCTAGGTCTACGGATGCCCGAATGGGCAAAAGCAGCAAGAATAGAGCAATGAGTTTCAGCCGTAACTGTTTTTTTTTTCAAGCTCTAAAGAGTAGCGCACCCTTATTGCTTACTATACTGATGCTTATGTAAGTTTAGAAAAGGAACATTAGGAGAGCATATTTGCAATATATGAAAAATAGCATTAATTAAATGTGGTTATATGTAAATGTAACTTATAGATGTTAGCGTATATAAGCAGAAACTGTGCACTATTACAAAATACTGTATATATGTTTGATTTTTTTTTCTTCCCATGTTTAAACCGCTCCTTTTGGGTATTAGGATTTGTAATAGTGCACAGTTTCTGCTTATATATACTCTAACATCTATAAGTTACATTTACATATAACCACATTTAATTAATGCTATTTTGCATATATTGCAAATATGCTCTCCTAATGTTCCTTTTCTACATTTGCATTGCATCAGTATAGTAAACAATAACAGTTATGGCTGAAACACATTGCTATATTCTTGCTGCTTTTGTGCCATTCGGGCATCTGTAGACAGAGGTGCAGTGAAGGCTGGAATCACTAGCCGTTCAAATTATCAGAATACCGCTAAGGAGCAATTTTGAATAAGCACAACGGACACTCCGGACAAGCCTGATTGCTAACGGGACCATCACCATATGAAAGCCCTCAACCAACTCCTGGTGTAAGTAAGAGACTTATACACCTTCATTTTGGTTCTTGCGTGTCTTTTTAATTTGGGATTTCCTCTTTTTCAGCATCTTGCCGAAAACCTATGCTGGCTAAACCCGCTGGATTCACAATCCCCCATTCTGATATTGACTTTTAACCCGTATGATTTTAACCTATTATATGTATGTGATTTGTTTTTAACTGGATGCTACACTTTAATAATTATTTGCTTTATTGTTGCACATTTGTTTCAGATTAAATATAAAACTTTGTTTTAACTTACATTCACATTTAATATATCTCTTATCCTCTGTCATTTGATGTCCTTTAGGCCGTATTTTTACAGCGCTACGGTGTACTTTCCCTCTGTTATATGAGGGTACTTTGTATTTATCTGCATTTTTAGAGGTATAGGGATCCTCTGTTTTCACGGTTATCTTTGTGACATCCTTTTCTGCGCTGATATCTCACTCCCACTTTGCCTATCTTTTACAGGAATCAATCCGGCTACGAAAATATCTGAAGGGCACAAGCTGTTGCTTACTTCCGCATTCGTATACTTATGAAGGTCTCGAATGCACATTCCTTTTTTTTTTTATTAAAATGTACACTATCTGTATAAAACACTGTGTTCCAGTCTATATGTTGGTTATGGGATTACCTGAAAGCAGAAGAGGCAAATTGAGCAGATAACAAAGTCCTCCCTTGATGCATTTGCTGCTGGCAACACTGACGTCATGTCGTACACACCGAGAGTGAAGAACAATAGGAAGCCCAGCAGGTGGCTCCAGATGTTAACAGTCTCATTGGACAAAACAAACAGGCTGCAATGAAAATAGGAAAAAAAACAAAAAGTAACGTTACTTCAAAAGTTAAATGTTTTTATTGCTGCATTTAGAAATCAGGAATTTCGTTTAAAGAGACATTTTTTTTCCATGATTCAGATAGAGCATGCGGGTTTAAGAGACTTTCCAATTTACTTCAATTATCAAATTTTGTACAGTAATTTTATAAACACACTTTCAGGCACCATCTACTACTGAGCATGTGCACAAGCTCACAGGGTATATGTATATTAGTCTGTAATTGGCTGGAGTCTGTCACATGATACAAGGGCCGGAAAATGGGAGAAAAAATAAAATTGCCAGAAATGTTTTTATCTACTGCTTATTTCAAATTTAGAGTGCTAATGCATTATCTTTTTATTATGCACTTGGTAATTATGCAGTTCTACTGTATTTAGTGGTCCTTTAAGCGGTATATGCAGTGAAATACACAAGCACATAGGGTTATGCTTTACTGGTAGACTGGCAAATGCAGACCAGTAAATAGATGAACATACTGTTGAGTGACAACCCATTTTCTTCATAGTATCTATATTGTGTCCATTTATTTGTCTTACAAACAACTTATGCACAAGCACATTTGTATTTAGTGTCTCTCTACAAAAATGTTGAAATGTCTGTAGATTCAGTTAATTTACAAGAGGATCACAGTTCCCAATTTCTCAATAATGACAAATGCACAGAATTTTGGACACACTTGCTTTGGAGCATTTTAAAAAAAGGGACAGTTTTCTCCAGAATTGTTGTTGTTTAAAAAGATAATCCCTATATTACCAATTCCCCAGTTTTGCATAACCAACACTGTTATATTAATAATATACTTTTTTACCTCTGTGATTACCTTGTATCTAAGCCTCTGCAGACTGCCCCCTTATTTCAGTTCTTTTGACAGACTTGCATTTTAGCCAATCAGTGCTGACTCTTAGGTAACTCCACGGGTGTGAGCACAATGTTATCTATATAGGGCTTCTAGCTGTAATAAATCTGTCAAAGTGCACTGAGATCAGAGGCGGCCTTCAAGGGCTTAGAAATCAGCATAAGCGCCTACCTAGGTTTAGTTTCCAACAGAGAATACAAAAAGAACAAAGCAAATTTGATGATAAACGTAAATAAGAAAATTGTTAAAAATGGCTTGCCCTATATGATTCATGAAAGTTTGATCTTGACTAAACTGTCCCTTTATGTTTATACTATAGAGCAGAGAAGGTCAACTGGCAGCCCACAGGCCTGAAGCATTACTCAGGATTAGTTCTGGTGGATGGGAAACAAGATTGCCACCACTCAAAAGAATCCTCTGGAAGGGACAAGAGCAGACAGAGGATACCTTGCAACCTTATATAAATCTGGCTTTCTACATTATTATCTGTGGGTTTAGTCCCAAAAATGTAGATGCAGCTCATAAATAAAATATATATATATATATATATATAAAAAAGGGGATCTGTGGCCCTCATGTGTTAGGAAGCTGCTAAATCCCTTTTTATAAAACGGATCAGCAACTGATGGCCATGAAACTCAAGTTTTTTTCTTACATGATTCAGACACTGTATAGTTACAATTTTAAACAACTTCCCAATTTACTTATTTTATCAAATTTTCTTCATTCTTTTGCTATCCTTTGTTAAAAGGAGCAGCAATGCACTATTGGGAGCTAGTTGAACACAAGGCACATATGTGCAGCCACCAATCAGTAGCTAGTTCCCAGTAGTGCATCGCTGTTTCTTAGCCTACCTTGGTATGCTTTTCAACAAAGGATACCAAGAGTACAAAAAAAAATAGATAGTAGAAGTAAATTAGAAAGTTATTTAAAATCATATGCTCTATTTGGATCATGAAAGTTTAATTTTGACTTTGTTTCTTTAAAACTCCCAAAATGAACGGTTGACAGAAACAGTACCAGTGATGATCAAATAAATATTCTCCCCACTTACACACCATATCATAAAAATCTATTCATTTAACCTCTGTACAAAAATGTTGGAATATAATTAAAGGGGCAGTGAAGTCGATGTTTTTCATGATTCAGATAGAGAATGCAATGTTAAAACCACTTCTCTATTTACTACTATTATCTAATTTGCTTCTCTCTCTTGGTTTCCTTTTTTAAAAAACATAGGTAGGATCAGGAACAGCAATGCATTTCTGGTAGCTAGCTGCTGATTGGTGGATGCATATATGTCTCTTTTCATTGGCTCATGGGATGTAGTAGTGCATTTCTGTTCCTTCAAAAAGTATAAGAGAACTATGCAAATTTAATTATAGAAGTAAATTGTAAATTTATTTAAAACTGTATGTTATATCTGAATCCTGACAGAAAAAAAATGTGTTTCATATTCCTTTAAACATTCATGATTCAGATAGAGCATGCAATTTTAAACAACTTTTCAATGTACTTTTATCAATTTTTGCTTAGTTCTTTGATATAATTTGTTAAAGAATAATCCTAGGTGAGCTCAGGAGCATGCACGTGTTTTTAGCCATCTGGGAGCAGTGTTTGGAACTATGTATAACATGGCTATAAACATTGTTGCAAACAGTGCTGCCAGATGGATAAAGACACGTGCACGCTCCTCAGCTGGCATAGGATTAGACTTTAGACTCGGATACCAAGAGAACTAAGCAAAATTGATTATACAAATAAATTGGAAAGTTGTTTCAAATTGCATGCTCTATCTAATTCATTTCAGATTAATTTTTACTTTATTGTCCCTTTAATTATGACAAATCCCTTGGGCTAGAACTATGGAAATTAGTACCATCTTTTTAAGTTTCAATATACAGTCATTTATATGTGTGTAATTCATTTGATAATAAGTCTCAATGGTTACAGTATTTCTGTTTCACTTCTATACAGATGTCAAGAAGCTTGAAAGTGACATGATGTATAGTTCAGTAAAATGTTCCTCTTTCATTACATTATTTAGTACTGCTGAATGAAGAAATGTCAGAAGTGACAATAAGTGCAGTTAATACACAAATACAATTGGTGACTAGCACTTTTTTGCTCTATCTTTTGGCATTTGTTCAGAGGTGTAGTCACTTTTATAATTGATCTTTGTGATTGTGTATATGGGGGTTAAGTATGTAGGGTAGATTGTCTTCGAATTGCAAGATCTAACGTATTGGAACAAGTCACTTTTTGACGATTATGGACCTTCAATGTTATAAGAGACCAGATCCTTATTTGTAGTCTCACCTTTTGAAACACAGCCTGGACGGTAGGTAAGCTCTGTACCCATCGGTGATGTATGGGTTCTCTTTGAGGAAAACAGGAATCTGCTCATATGTATAAAGGCGAATACCCCGAGGAAGCAGAATAGGCCAATATTGGTAGCTGCCCAGCTCTATGTAGTGGGAGGTTTTCAGCAGCTTTTGGTGCATGATGTATCCGTCACTGCTGCATACCTGGATCCTCCGCCTCCTCCGGACATATTACTGAGTAAGCCAACCAGCCGGGTTAGCGCTGACAACCTTCCGCTTTCAACGTCATCACGTTTTTACGCCCTAAAGCTATAAAAGAGGGCAAGGGGCGGGTATACGTCGGAGTCCGGGCTGATAATACAGGGGATATTTTGTTGCCGGTTGTGTGTTAATATAGTGTTACCGATTGTGTGGTAAAATACACAACTAAGGGGGGACTTTTTAGCCATGCAGATTGAAGGGAATAGGGGTGGGAAGATACGTAGACATTATAATTAAAAAATATATCTATATATTTAATAAAACAAAACGGTAGTTGAAAGTGACGCAGATTAAATTGTAACACATAGTTACATATCTGAGAACAGAGAAAAGTTTGGGCTTTTAAATGTTTAAAGGATATGAAACCCAAATATTTTTTAGGATTCAGATAGAACGTGGATTATTATACAATTTTCTAATTTATTATTATTAATTTGTCGTCATTTTCTTGATATGTTTGTTGAAAAGCAAGGATGTAAAGCTTAGGAGCTGGACTATTTTTGGAGCACTATTTGGCAGCAGTTATGCAAGAATGTTATCCATTTGAAAATGCACTAGAAGGCAGCACTATTTCCTGCCTGAATCACAAAATAAAATTTTTGAGTTTCATATCCCTTTAAACCTTTTACAAAAGACTTAGATGGAGGGCCTCCCCTCTGACAAAAGTTAAGACAACCTCCCAAGATGTTACTTTATAGTCTCTTTTAAAAATAAAATATATTTTTAGCTTTAATTTGGGTAATTTACATCAGATTCAGAGTTCACACACAGCTCTCAAGAGCCAATTCTGCTCAGCCAAAAGAGTGCCTCACATTTCAATTTGCACTGTTACTCCTGCGCCCTTTGCCTTATTCCACCAGGACATGGCAAATGTCAGCTCTTAAAAGGACATTAAACACTAAATACATGCTAGATAGAATGATGCATTCAAAGAAAAGATTAGTCCATGACTAACATGTAGATGTATTTTTTAAAGTTTCATTAGTTGTTTAAAAAGTGACAAAATAAGTGTAAAGTTTTAGTGTCTATAAAACACTGGGAGCTGCCATGTTGTAACTTGTGCTACCTTCTCTGCTGTGGCCAATTAGGGACCGTTATAAATAGGTCACTAGAGTGTGCAGCCAATGGTTGTGCTGGATTTAGCAGTGTTCTGCACTTCCATTTCTAACGAACTGAAAAGCTCACAATTTCAGAATGGAATTACAGGCAAAGAGGACAAAATAAATAATGAAAGTATATTGCAGAGTTGTTTTATTATATACAATTTATAATTTTATATTACCATTTCAAAGTGTTTAATGTCCCTTTAACCCCTTATTGACAACTGACGTACCAGGTACGTCATGCAAAAACTAACAGTTAATGACAATAGACGTACCTGGTACGTCAGTTGTCTAACAGAGTGCTGGAAGCGATTACAAACGCTTCCAGCAGCTCTGAGGGTATTGCAGTGATGCCTCGATATGGAGGCATCCTGCAATACCACTTTACAAGCCTCCGATGCAGAGAGAGCCACTCTGTGGCCCTCTCTGCACCGGTAGCGATGGTGCCAGTGTCCAGGTGTGAGGGTGCGTGCATTAGCCACACTGACACCAATGAATGAGGGCAGAAAGGGAGAAAAAGGTAAAAACATTTTTATTAATATAAAAGAATCTGGGAGGGGGTGGGGGTATTGTGGGGGGGGGGGCTGCTACACTACAGAAAGAGTTTTTAAGTTAAAAATAAAATAAAAATACTTTGGTTTTTGGGGCCAAACTGGGTACTGGCAGACAGCTGTCAGTACCCAAGATGGCGGTAATTAGGTAGGGGAGAGGGTTAGAGAGCTAGAGGGGGATCAGGGAGGTTGGGGCTAAGGCAGGGGTCCATCACAGCTAAAATATTTTATTATTTTTATTTAAAAAAAACAAACAAACAACTTTTATTTAGTACTGGCAGACTTTCTGCCAGTACTTAAGATGGCGGGAACAATTGTGGGGTGGGGGAGGGAAGAGAGCTGTTTGTGAGGGATTAGGGGGTGGGATGTGTCAGGTGGGAGGCTGATCTCTAAAAATTAACCCTGCAAGCTCCCTACAAGCTACCTAATTTAACCCCTTCACTGCTGGGCATAATTAACGTGTGGTGCGGAGCAGCATTTAGCGGCCTTCTAATTACCAAAAGCAACGCCAAAGCCATATAAGTCTGCTATTTCTGAACAAAGGGGATCCCAGAGAAGCTTTTACAACAATTTCTGCCATAATAGCACAAGCTGTTTGTAAATAATTTCAGTGAGAAACCTAAAATTGTGAAAAATGTAAAGTTTTTTTTTTTATTTGCTCGCATTTGGCGGTGAAATGGTGGCATAAAATATACCAAAATGGGCCTAGATCAATACTTGGGGTTGTCTAATACACTACACTAAAGCTAAAATTAACCCTACAAGCTCCCTAATTAACCCCTTCACTCCTGGGCATAAAACACGTGTGGTGTGCAGCGGCATTTAGCGGCCTTCTAATTACCAAAAAGCAACCCCAAAGCCATATAAGTCTGCTATTTCTGAAAAAAGGGGATCCCAGAGAAGCATTTACGACGATTTGTGCCATAATTGCAGAAGCTGTTTGTAAATAATTTCAGTGGGAAACCTAAAGTTTGTGACAAATTTTGTGAAAAAGTGAACTTTTTTTTTTTTGATCGCATTTGGCGGTGAAATGGTGGCATGAAATATACCAAAATGGGCCTAGATCAATACTTTGGGTTGTCTTCTAAAAAAAAAAATATACATGTCAAGGGATATTCAGGTATTCCTGACAGATATCAGGGTTCCAATGTAACTAGCGCTAATTTTGAAAAAAAGTGGTTTGGAAATAGCGAAGTGCTACTTGTATTTATTGCCCCATAAATTGCAAAAAAAGCAAAGAACATGTTAACATTGGGTATTTCTAAACTCAGGACAAAATTTAGAAACTATTTAGCATGGGTGTTTTTTGGTGATTGTAGATGTGTAACATATTTTGGGGGTCAAAGTTAGAAAAAGTGTGTTTTTTTCCATTTTTTCCTCATATTTTATTATTTTTTTTTTAGTAAATTATAAGACATGATGAAAATAATGGTATCTTTAGAAAGTCCATTTAATGGCGAGAAAAACGGTATATAATATGTGTGGGTACAGTAAATGAGTAAGAGGAAAATTACAGCTAAACACAAACACTGCAGAAATGTAAAAATAGCCATTGTCATTAAGGGTAAGAAAATTGGAAAAATGGTCCGGTCATTAAGGGGTTAAAAACCATTAAATGTTTCCAAAGTCAGCTGCTGCTTGTGGTTTCCATAGGATAGTGCAATGTGTCACAATTTGAAAACCACTGGGTTAAACTTGAGGATGGGAGCCAAAAGTACAACATAGAAATCCTAAAATTCAAAAGCTCACTGGCGTGGAGAGAAATCATGCAAAATCTTTATTTTTTATTTTTTTTAGACTTTATAGTTTGATGTAGGGTCTCTCCATATACAAAACCCTGAATAGTGAGATGAATAAATTTTAAAAATAAAATGTGTGTTGCTAAATATTTTTTAGGGACCTCTCCATCGCTGTGCCTTGAATCGGAACATAATATATTTATTTTCAATAAATAGTAGTAAGGAAATTAATATGTAATTTTGGTATAGGCCATTTAAGAATGTCTTTTTTTTTTCCATTTGTATTTTTTATTAGAATTTCAGTGGTATCAATCACAAACAAGGACAAGGTACATATAAAAGTTACATAATGTATACAAATGTGATCATATTCCGAGTCCATTTAGTTGGTATTGGCTACTCCTCAGTCACCCCGAGTCCATATCGTTCAGAGTCCAAGCCTTTTAATTTCTGTGAAGGTTAGTTGCATATTATATTTCTAATGTCCTTCTACCTTCATAACTTACAAGCCAAGGTGAACAGGAGAATGTACAAGGAGGTATTACATGAAATCTAATACAACAATAAAACTTACAAACAATTAAAAAAATAAATTACCAATTTATGCCATTCAGCTCTCTTGTAACATGCTGTCACATTCCATTTTGAAAACATGTTTCTTCATATATCTAATCTCACACTGTGCTGACAGGTGTCTGAAAAGATTTGATGCTAGTCTCCCAACAAAATCTCATGTCATGGAATGTGTTTAATTTGTTGGTCTTGAGATACCCATATTCCTCCAGAACCATAATATTTTCCATTAAATGGATCCACATCCACCTAGTTGGTATGCGAGGGGACCTCCAGTGGGAAGCTATAAGTGATTGGGCTGCATTCAGAGGGAACTGCATGATGTTTGCATCTATGTTTTGGGAGGAGATTCAATAAAGCTAAGGTAGGACTAAGTGTGGCGTTGTAATCTGACCCCATCAGAATTTTAAAGAAGGCCTCTATATCTGACCAAAATGGGCGAAGTTTAGGGCACTGCCATCATATGTGGGACATGGTGCCCCTTTCCCCACAGCCCCGTCAACAGGTGTGTGATGCTCCAGGGAAGATACTTTTTAATCTTGCCGGTGTGAGGTACCACCTCGTCAAAATGTTATGGTTAAGTTCTAAAAATCTTGTGGAGTGAGAGGACTTTTTTGTACAAGAGATATGTGCCCAATCCGAATCAGACAGGGGGTCCCCTAGTTCCCCATGCCATCTTTCTATATATACTTGGAGGTGCACCCCTATCTGCCTTCAACAAGATATTTTTAGCCCATTTAAGAGTGTGTCTCAAAGGAGTGTCATTCAAACATAAATGTTCGAAAGGTGTCGGGTTGCGTGTTAGGGCTTGTTTAGCCGGAGAGGTGGCAATTAAGTGGTGTAGCTGTTGAATTTTAAGCCAACTAGTGAAAGCACCGTTAAGATATTGTCCTATGTCCTCCCCGTTCCTAACTTTTCCATTCAGCAATAACTTGTAAATAGGGATAAGAATGTCTTTTATTACTGCTTCCACTCCTGCATCATGTGGGATGCAGGTATAGAGGCCGTAACATCACAATTTACCCACCATAGGTTATTGTCCCACTTAAGTCCTTCAAATTGTCTAATAACAGCAGTATCCTTCAAATAGGCTTTAGTTTTTTGTACATTATTTATTGTAAGCTCATGCTTTTAATGAATACTATATATTAAGGAGGCACGTTGAAAGTCCATAACCACATATGCTACTGAGGATACATTAACAGTACAACTTGAAACCGAATAGGGGGCTATTTTTGCCTCTCCCCACATTGGCTTTGCTTACCTCATTCAATTAAGGAAGATCTTTTTAAGAACACTACATTAAGATATGTTGTGGCATTTGTTTTGTCAATATTATTTTATTTGTCCTAACGACAATTTAAATATTTTCGATTTTGTTGAACACGTTCTTTTGTCCAGTTTGCTTTTTTTAGTTAAATGACTACATAAGTTACAATTAAACTTTCATGATTCAGATAGATCACACAATTTTAAACAACTTTCCAGTTCACATTTGTTATCTAAATATGTACAATCTTTTTATATGCACATTTTCTGAGGCACCAGCTCCTACTGAGCATGTGCAAGATTCACAGAATATACGTATATGTATTTTGGGATTGGCTGATGACTGTCACGTGATTCAGTGGAAAGAAAAATAAAACTAACTTTGACATTTGTCAGAAACACATCTATGACTCATGTAAAATGCAAACTAAGTGCTTTTCCATTGTCTATTTATTATGCATATATTATTTATGCTTTTCTACTGTGTTTAGTGGTCCTTAAAGGGATCTCAACCTATCAACATTTCTAGGATTACATGTAATATGGATTTTAGAGGATTTTTCCTTTTTTAAGCCTTTATTAGTAGTCCCTAATACTGTATCAAAAAAAAACTTTTTTTTTTTTAATTAAATATTTTGTTTAAAATTTTAAATAACACAACAATGTAAGATCTTGAATAAAAGATACATAGAAACATAACTTTTTTTTTTTAAAGCTTTTATTTATGTCGAACAATGAAAACAGAAGATAACATATCATTGACCAAAGCACCATGCAGGGTGTTAAGATGAATTACAATAAAAAAAAATTCAACAGAAGATTATTTGTCATGTAATACAGATATACTATCAATCAAACAAGTCATTGTATAGACATTATATGAACAAAGAAAAATAAATGAATAACAAAATGAATGGCATATCAGCAACTATCAAATGTAAATTGTTGGGGATTTTAAATTTAAATTAAAACAAAAATTAGAAAAAAAGGGAAAAAGGTAGGGAGAGATCATCTCCCAAATCTCCACTTCTAACCCTACTCCTGCCCTCGGTGCCCCACAAGTGCTAATCCACATCCTCAGATGTCAATTTTAGACTGAACAATTTCTCCCCACTCCTAAACATCTCCCCCTGTTTCTCAAATTAATTTTAAAGTTCTCTCGTATTAGAAATCCATTGGTGTGTTAACCATCCCCAAAGTACTAAGTCCATAAAACTATTGGAGCTTAGAAAAGGAGAAAGTATTTGTTTTTGTGATGAAGGGAGATATGTTTTAATTATAGGTAGCCATTCATTAAAATAGCTTTTAATCTTTTTTTCAGAGAACATGTTGGCATTATATGTTTCAAAGATAATTTGAAAATGGATATCCTTAAGAAATAATGAAAAACTAGGTGAGGTATTAGCCTTCCAGTTTTTAAGAATCAGATGCCGAGTAACCAGGATAATAGTATTAATGGTTCTATGATTTTTGATTGGACTAGCATTTTCCTTTAGCAAAAGGAAGACCCTCTTCGCAGAGATTTTAACATCTCTATATAAATTATTATACCAATAGAAGATTTGTTGCCAAAATTGGAACATTTTGGAACATGTCCAAAACATGAATAATATCTTCTTTACTAAAAGAACAGCAAGGGCAGGTGAGAGAGAGAGGAGAGACCTTGTTCAATTTTCTTATGGCTCATAGGGACCTCACATTGATCCAGATAGTTAAAGCTTTGCGCCAAGTTAGAGATCTCTAAAGGAGAAATTCGGGGGATCCAAAAATGTAATAGTTTATTTAAATGAATTTGGCCATGCTTCGCAAGCAAAATGCCATAAATTAAAGAAATTGAGTGGACACCCAACGCAAATTTATTTATACATGTTTTGACCTCTGGATATCATTCATCAATAATTTATGTCGAAAGTTCAGGCCTTTGTCAGCCCATGAATAAAAAACTGCCTGGGAAATTCCGGGTGTAAACTCAGGGTTCCCTTTTATGGGAAAACATTTAGAGAATTTATACTTTACCCCCAACCAAGAACAGAACCTCTGCCAAGCCAAAATTATATTTTTCATAGTAATTGTCTACAGTTAAAGGCAATTTATTAGGAGGGCAATGTAGTATGGCCTTTGAAGAGAAGAGAAAAATGATAAATATTTCTAGTTGTTGTGGCAAAAAAGTTCCATTCACATGACCAGTCAAGGGCAATTTTGCCAAGAGTAGCAATATTATATATATTAATATCTGAAAAGGCAAACCCAGCATATCTTCTTTTCTGCATCAATCTAGGGAGGGCAATATGTGCTCTTTTGCCTTTCCAGATAAAAACAGCTTGAAAGCTACCAATATCCGCCCTGGAAATGAATAGAGGAAGAGTCTGAAATAGAAAGAGAATCCTGGGAAAAATAATAACTTTAAATTTATACGGGGGGGGGGGGCAATAAAAATGGAAGAGAGGCCCCAATCTTCAGATCCGTACTTGCTTTCTGAAAAACATGATGGAAATGTAATTTATACAGAGAATTAGGGTTTTTATTAAGGAAAATACCTACATATTTAATAGATTGAACTACTCAAAATGGATGTTTTACGTGAAAGTGAGAGGGGGTATGAACCCATATTAGTTCACTTTTCTGGAAAAAAAATTTATATCCTGAAAAGGAACTAAAAAAAGAGGATTTGCATAACTTGAGGTATTGTTTGGGCGGAGTTTTTCAGAAAAGTGAGTAAGTCATCGGCATATAAAAGAATTTTAAGATATGACCCAAATTTAATTCCTATCAACTCTTGTCTTAACTATTTTTCCAATGGCTCAAGAGCAATGTTGAACAGAAGAGGGGAAAGTGGGCAGCCCTATCTTGTGCCCCTTTCGAGTCATATACCCGTAGAAAAAGCTTAATTAATCAGAAGATGATGAAAAACTATTATACAAATTATGTATAAAGTGACAGAATTGATCTCTGAACCCTAAATTCTCTAAACTATGGAACCAATATTCCCACACAATAGAATCAAAGGCCTTTTCTGCATCAACTGTAAGTAACGCAATGTCCTCATTATTAGTTTTCTATTATTAGTTTTCTTTCCATAATTTGAACTATTCAAGAAATAGTCTAACATTGAAGTATCTTTACGGATATTTTTTGATAAGTTTCTACCTCTCATGAAACCTGTTTGATCAGGATGAACAATTTAATCAAGCCATGTATTTACCGTATTTGCAATAATACTTGTAGGAAGTTTGTAGTCTGTGTTTAAGACTGAAATTGGCCTATAGGAAACCATATCTTCTGCATCTTTACCTTTTTTGAAGATTAGAGAGACATTAGCAGCCAAAAAGATATTAGAAATTGAGTCATTTGCTATAAAAATTGAGTCATTTGCTATAAAATTTTTATAAAATATTTTAAGTAAAGTATCCTTCACATTTTCTGCAAGAATTTTATAATATTCTGCAGGAAGCCAGTCTGGACCCGCAGCTTTATTAAGTTTAGCATGTTTTATAGTCTGTAAAATTTAATCTGAGGAGCTGGGAGCATTGAGCACTTGAAGATCAGATTCTGAAATCTTCGGAGTGACAATTTTGTCCCAGAAGCTATCCTGATTTACAGGATTAATATTAACCTTAGAGTATTAATTGTTAAGTCAGAGAATATTTTCCTTATTTTGTCTGTCTGTATAGCGTTTATTATCTAATTTAATAGCCACAATATAATTTTAATATTTTCAATTCTTAGTTATTTTAGCTAGATATTTAGCAGAGCACCTGTAAAATCCTTTGAAGCGAGTAAACAATTTTTGATTCTATTATTAGCTACATTGAGTTTAATGGCGCGATCGGGCAGGCTGTGAGTAGGCAGCATGCCGCGATGCGCTGTTGAAAAAAATCAACCGCTCAGTAGAGCCAGGAGCGGCTTTCTGTAAAATTTATTTTCATAGGCAAATATCTCTGCAGTCCTTTGATATAGAAAGCTGCCACTAAGCTAATGTTATATAATTCTGCACGGTTTACTGCTCCTTTAAGCAATATTGACTCTAGAGGTTCCTAACTTGATTGGACAATTGTATCTCTGTAGCTTTAGATTTCCTATTCCAGGTGGACAAAAATGATTTGATTTCACCTCTGAGAACTGCTTTAGAAGCTTCTCAGAATGTTTCAATCTTATTATAATAAGAGATATTGAACGTACAGAAATCTTTCCATTTCTGAATAAGCCAATTAACTAATTTTGGACTGCTGTAGAGATATCGCGGGAATGCAAAACTCAGACTGTTAGATTTATATTTTGGAGATGAATAAAAAGACAGGGACAGTATTGCATGATCCGATATAAATATACCATGTATTTTGGGATCTATCTCCAGAATGGAGAGGGTTTCAGAAACCAACAAGAGATAAATTCTGGAAAATGTCTTGTAAGACTTAGAGTCACAGGTGAAACATTGACTGTCCGGAATTTTAATTGTCTAGATGTCTCGTAGTTTTAAGGAATGACAACATTTCTTAAACATTTTCGAGATTTTGTTATATTCATGGGATTTCTTGGTGAAAAGCCTCTCCAAGTCTGGGTGAAGGGACATATTGAAGTCCCCACCTAGTATTTTGTTACCACTTATAGGAAGGAATAATTTCATTAAAAAAAATTCCCAAAAAGCCGGGCAGAATGTATTGGGGCCATAAATGTTGCATAACGTATATTTAATCCCTTTACTTTCTATTTGTATAATAATAAATCTAGCATCTGGGTCAATATCTGTAATTAAAATATTATATTCCAAATTCTTATGGATTAAGAGGGCTACACCGCATGTCCTTACACTGGGGGCAGCAATGACCTCTCCACCCCATCTTGACTTAAGTTTGATAGTTTCTGATTCCTAAGATGAGTTTCTTGTAATATAACGATGCCAGGCTTGTGTTAAGCAACTTGATTAATTATCAGTTTACGTTTAATAGGAGAAGTAATGCCTCTTATGTTCCATGAGAGGATATCATTAAAACCCATTAATAAAATCCACAAAAACTGGGATGGCAAGAGGGGAGGAGAGGGAGAGAGAGAGAGAGAGAGAGAAAAAAAAGGTGGGGGAGGGAATAAAAAATCCTGACATAACAGCTAATTTTGACAAATCAAATTAAAGAGAATCGCCATAAACATATATAACCGTCTTTTCCCGAGGTTATAAATACATATGAAAAACATTCTAATTATTAAAGAACGAAGTGTCTTATATTAAGAATAACCTCAATGCTCTTAAATTGTCAGCATATATTCTTCCACATTATTGAGAGTTATCCTTTTACCATTGTCTTCCACAATTATTTTAGCCGGATTGATCAGGCAAACTTTTAAACCTTTATCAAGTAATTGAGCGCAAAAGGGAGACATTTCCTTTCTCTTTGCTGAGGTTTCACTTGAGAAGTCAGGGAACAATAGTATTTTATTATTTGAGATGGTGAAAGGGTTAATTTTTCTATATAGATTCATCAATTCAATTTTATCTTGAAAATTAAGGACTTTAAAAATTAAAATTTTGTTTCAGGGTGAACCATCAATATTAAGTTTTTTGGGACCAATCCTATGTGCTCTTTTGATGGCTAAAGGGAGTTTCTGACTACGGATACCTAATGCCTGGCGGAAAATAATGAATGCAAATTTAAGTAAGTCATCATTCTCCAGGTTTTCTGGCAGTACAACTATAATATTATTGCGCCTGGCGCAATCTTCTAAGTCTTCTAATTTGGCTTGCACCATATTTATTTTAGATTCTTGTTTTTGAATACAGATTTTTTGCGTATTTTTTTTTTTTTTTTTTAAAGTGCTACTGTATTGTCTTTTTATTGTGCATTTGTGACTTATGCAATGCTACTGTATTTTTTTTTATAACTTTATTTACAACCAACAATGTATCCAACATACAGAAATAAGTTTAAACCCTTGCCGGGCAAAAATACAGAAATATAAATAAATACATAATTCATAAATCCATAAACCCAATGAGTTTTCAACTGAACTACAGTGTCTAGCTTTACCATTTTCTAGTGTACATTGTTGCGATTATATCTTTTAAATTACAAAGAAAAACAGGAAAACAAGTGAGACAACATCCTAGAGTAATATTCCTTTTGCTTAGCTATAAAGCCGGAGGTCCTTTTCTATATAAACTAAATTCTATATCAAGAAACAAACAAGCAAAAAAAAAAAAGACAACAAAACACACCCCATATGGTTCCTTTTCCCTGTCCTCTTCTCTGATATATGTACCTCAAGCTATATCAATTCTAGTATTTCTATAAATTTGAAAGGATAAGTGAGTATATTTTGCTCTCTTGGGAAAGCCTTCAAGAACAAAGACCATTTTTTAAAAAACATGCTTCTTGATTTTCTCTCTCAAACAACTCTGAATCTAATTTTTCTATTATACATTGTTTTTTAATAAAATTAATCAATTCTGTCAACTTAGGCTCTTCTCTGCTTTTCCATTTTTTTAAGAATCAAAAAATGTCTTGCAACTAATATAGCTGCATTAATTATTTTCTTTTCCTCTACGCAGCTCCAATTGTCAACGAGAAATAAGATTCTATGTCAAGTACAAAGTTCTCTATCCCTATAGTTCTATTGAGTCAATACTGCATCTTGCTCCAAAACTGGTATATCTTTGGACATGTCCACACTAGATGGATCATATCTGCTATATCTGCTGCCTGTAAATGACATTTGCTACATCTATTAAACTCTGAGTTTTTCCACTTACACCCTTTCAACGGAGTATAATAGGATTGATACAGAAATTTCAAATGTTACTCTCTAGGTTGCAGAGCGTGCAGTTCTTTCTACTATTGTAATTGATTTTTTAATTTGTTGCTTATCTAATCCCGTGCCTCAAAGGACTGGTATCCATTTCTCTGCTATATTTTGAAGGTTTCTATCTCTTTCTTGTTCTAGTATGATTTTATACCAGGGTGCTATGAAGGACATTCCTTGCTTCACTAATGCCAACCATTGTTCTAGAGCTCCCAACTCCAATCAAAACCATGTTTAGAAGTTAATTCAGTTATGTAATGTCTCACTTGTAGATATGCGTAAAAATCTTTATTCGATAATCCATAATCTGTCTTTAGAGAGTCAAAACTTTTTATGACATAAGTCTGTTTATCCTACAGCTGGTATGCATATGTTAATCCTTTGTCCTTCCAGGTCTTAAATACCTTAGAAGGAAGCCCTTACAGAAAATCTGGGTTTCCTTTTTTTTTTATTGAGGTTTAAGTAAAGGCATACATCATCATAAAAACAATTCTTACATCACATGAAATACGACTTCAGTTTTACAAAAGGTGCAATCAGTAAAATAAAGGGAAGTTAAATATCAAGCCAACATTTTATACACCATGTGGACAATATATAGATAAGATGCCAAACAATTAGGAACCTTCTAAATGTCACCATAGGTCACTCTTGGACCTCTGTAGGTAGTGGAAATATTAAAGCTAGAGAAGGTAGTTTTAGACATAGGAGACCACTTATGGATCTCAATGGTAAACCTCGTTTTTATAACATTTTATACCATGTACAAGGAACTAGAATGATGTCATAAAGATTAGGCAGTATGAACAAACATAACAAAATCTTAGGACATATATAACATTTCTAACAGAGTGTAAACCTTCCTAGATATGCCAGAGGCCACTCATGAGCCTCAAATAAATAGATGATGGTAATATGGGAGGGCATCCTTAGGTAAAGGAGACCACTCCTGGGTCTCAAATTAAAACACTAATGTAAATACTCTGTAGAGCATACAATTAGGACACCTGCTCACTGAGTCTAAGAGCTAGGTAATAGAGGGCGCTCCATGTATAGGTAAACAAGCCCTGAAACTTGGGATGTAAATATATATTGTTATAAGCATTATGGGGGCTAAGTAGTAGTCGCCTAGGGCGTAAGTGCCACTAATACTATCCTAATAGAAATCAATAAACTATATATACACAACTTTATTAAAAAACGTTTTGGAGAGGAGGCTGGTAGGAATGCATGCCAGGCAGTTACCATAAATAGATGAAGATGTAAATTTAAGTGACATGGTCACAATAGTTATTGGGTAGTTAGGCTAGTAATTCACAGTTATAATGGGCTCTACATATTAGAACATTAATAACAGTAGACTGTAAACATATCAGTTCTGCAAATACAATAATTCTTATTTAGCTCTCCAGTGTAAAACATCACCTCCCCGTTTGTATAATATATAATATAAATTATAAAGTCTGCAAGCCTGATATCTAGTAGGAGCTATTCAGCTTGCTTAATCCATGCCAAGCTATAATAGTCTTATCCTTTATATGATGTGAAAAGTGCAGCTAAAATATGGATATATGCCTCCACACAGTGTCAAGGTCTGTAGAAAAACAAACATGGCAAACCCCGCCACCTCGGCCGCTGATAGCTGAGTCACCATATACTGCGTAGGTAGCAATATTGTACTAGATGGCAACATAATAGGAGATTTTAGAAAAGCTGTCTTGCAAACTGAGGGAGATTTAGCACATGTGAGAATTAGACTAAAGGGGGAGAGCTTAACGGTAATATACCTTGTGAGCCATATTATACGTTAAAAAAAAAAAGACTTATAGATGATTCCAACCTACTACCTTGCAGGGAGTAGTCATCCTAACATACTCGATAAAAGAATTAACTTTAGTAACTTGCCAAAAGAGTGTCCAGAAAAACTGAAGTCAGTCCAGGGTGACGCTATTGGGAGCGCTTAGCCTATTCCGGTGCGGTAATTCTCCCCATGTATCACAAGTACACCACCGGCTGAGACCAAGACCAGTCCCAGGGAATCAAAAATGTCCGCACACAGACCCTGTGTCCTGCGCAACATGAGACCGTACCCTAGCGCCTTCCCGGTCTGGTAATTTTCCACGATCTGTCCATTGGCCCATAGGTCCTCTCCTGTAATGTTAATAAATTTGCATGGCGCATTTGGGGTCTCTGTGCAAGTGAAGAGGCCCCGGGTATGTGTAGTTTCAAATCCTTTGCGGGAATGGCCGCGGGCAGGCACCTCATCAGCCTCGGATAATACAGGCCTCTGGGGGTCCAGGCTGTTAACTTGATTCAATTGCGGTACCTCTCCTATCACAGATTTAACCCTGAAGCTCTCAGCGCAGCCCGCTAGTGCAGCTCTCCATTTCAGATCGGCCAGTCGCTTCGATTTGTCGGACGGTACTCTCGCGGCTATCAAATCTGCGCTTTGGGGAGTTGGTGAGGTTTGAAGAGGCTTCCCCGTTTGGTTTAGTATGGAAACATGGGACAGGCATGCAGAAGGTTTGGTGGGTAGTTTTAATGGAGGCTGCGTTTCTCCCTTTGCTTTGATGTATATGTGTTTTAGTGAGGCGAATTCCTCTTTAAATGTTGCACATAGCTCTTTAAAGTGGGCGTCCAGCATGGCTTTCATTTCTCTCAGAATCAGTTCAGTGTTCAGCGCCATTGTAAACGATGCTTGATCGATTGTAATATGTCCCTTGTCACATAGGATGTCAAAAAGAAAGTTCTACTGTATCCTATTATAGGATATCGTAACCCCGGAGTTCGGGGGGGGGGGGGGTAATAGTACGGCAGCCCCAGACCTACAGTCCATAACTCATTCAGGATCTGTTGCTATATCACAAATTGCTGCGTAGTTACACAGAGAGAAAATGGCTTCCAGACCTGATATCAAGCTTGTCCCGTAGCTGCCTCAGAGAACATAGGCATAGACTCCATCAAACCATCAGCTCCTAGAGGGAATCTACTCCCCTTGGTATATATCTAATGCAAGGCAATAAATATTCTAAATTTGGTTATATTTAGTTAGTAAACTTGGAATCCAGTTCAGAGAGCTTCACAAAGATGCGACCAGCCGCAGTGAGTGTAGGCTCCGCCCCCCCTGGGTTTCCTTTTATTGTTAAATATTTAGAGACAGCATAATTCAGATCTAGTTTCCCACAATTTTTTTTGCCATGCCCTTATTGGGTCTATTAATGATTTTAGCCCTCTTATCTCTTGTGGCAATTTGGCTGTTTGAATATGTATTATCATGGTTAAGGAGTAAGGATATACCATACTTTGGTCTAGATCAATAGGGCTTACTCGAGAACCATTCTACTACAATTTTGCCCAACCCTATTAAATGATATACTTCAATGTCTGGCCGCCATTTTGCTTTGAAAGAGAGTTTTTTTTTATCGGCTTTTCTGGGTTTCTTGCCCTGCCATAGAAACTTGATCACTGCTCTGTAAAAAGTTTTTATAGCCTTTCTTTTTAATAACAGAGAAATATTTTGTATAATATAGAGAATTTTAGGAAGGGAGATCATCTTAATTAGGCTAATTCTACCCAATAATGAAAGTGGAAATTTCTCCCAGTTTCTAAAGTCTTCCTTGACTTTTTCTGAACTATGGAGAGTATTTAGCTTATACCAGTCCTTCCTATCCAAAGAGACCCTAATACCTAGGTATCTAAAAGTGCTTCTTTGAATGGGATTTCTTTAGCAGAGTCCGAATTCCTAACAATCCATAAGATTTCGGACTTGGATGTATTTAACTTATAGCCTGCAAAAGAGCCATATAAATTAATAATGTTTAGCAAACGAGGAATATTCTTTTTTGTGTCGCTCATAAAAATTAATGTCATCTGCATACAATGCTATTTTTACTTCTCTACTCCCGACTGATTCCTTCAATCTCTGTTCTAATTACGATAGCCAGGGACTCTATCGCTAGATCAAATAACAGTAGAGAGAGAGGACAGCCTTGTCGTGTTTCTCTACCTAAAGTGGTTTTATCAGACAGCTGGTTGTTTATAGAATTATTGCCGTTGTTGGAGTTTTGTATATATTAGTTATAAGATTTAGAATATTGCCCGAAAAGCCAAATTTCTAAAGAGAATAGAACAAATGGTCCAAATGAATGGAGTCAAATGCTTTTTCTGCATCTAATGAGATTATTACTTTATCTTGGTCTTTCAATTATTTCAAGCCCTTTCTCCACTGCTAAAATAATCCAAAATCGCAAATACCTAATATTTAAAGATGAATTTCTATTTTTAATGAAACCAGTTTGATCCCTATGAATTATTTCATCCATAAGAGTCTGTAATCTTCTTGCTATAATATTTGTTAAAAATGTATAATCTGTGTTTAGCAGTGATATGGGTCTATATGACCCTAGCCTATCTGATTCCTTATTCTGTTTTAGTATTAGTGTTGTCCATGAGGCTAAGAAATTCAAGGACATCCCTTTACTTTCTGAGAAATAAAGTTCAAACAATTTTTTTAAATATGGGACAATGTCCGGCGTTAGCAATTTATAGTACTCATTGGGTCAAAGGTCTGGGCCTGGGGTCTTATTAGTTGCAGCTTCTTTTATCACTGCAATGATCTCTTCCTCTGAAATAGGATTATTTATTTTTTGCAAGGTTTCATTAGATATTTTAGGAACTTTAGTATTCAACCAAAATTATTTTCTATTATTTTCCTAAGATGATATGGCTGCATAGACATCTTTAAAGTACTCGAAAAATGCCTGCAAGATCTCTTTATTAGTATTAAGCATCACACCATTTCTTCTAATTGCATCTATCTTATTTGACTTATTATAATTTTTCACTAATTTGGACAGGAGATTCCCTGATTTATTTCCAAACCTAATATATTTAGCGTTTTGCTTTAATTCTTTCTGTGCTGTAGTATGCAATAATAAGGTGTCTCTTTCTTTCTTTGCTTGTTCATATTTAGCCCAATTTTGACTTGTTGGATTATTTAAATAACTATTATATGCATTTATTAGGAAACAAATCCCTTCCTTTTCTTTATTTTTTTGTTTCTTTCTTATCTTACTCAGATATATTATTTCCCCTCTGAGTACTGTTTTGGACACTTCCCAGAACATTTCTGGTTTAGTTATATATTCTCTATTGTGCACAACATACTCTTTCCACTTTTCCTGAAGCCATATTTTAAATTTGTTATCCCCCATCAGATAAGAAGGGAATCTAAAACGTCTAAAATGTATATTAGATTTATGCAATTAAATAGTCAAACTAATAGGTGCATGATCTGATAGAGTAATCTGGTTAACTAGAGCTGAATTTTCTGAGTTGAGAACCTTATCATTAACTAAAAACATGTCTATCCTAGAGTGCAATTTATGCGTTTTTGAAATACATGTAAACTCTCTTATCTTTTCAGTCTCCAGATATCTTTTAACCTCAAGTTATTCCTTAATTTTTTTTTAAACGTTTCTTTCATTTTATCTCTCTTTGTCTTGATTGTCTTCCCTTTTTTCCTTAGTCTATCGGAACGTTAGCCGTCATATTAAAATCTCCTCCCCAGATGATATAACCCTCTGCTTCTATACATTTTGCCTGGAGAGAGTCCAAGAATTCTGTTGTCAAATTGTTAGGCCCGTACACATTACAGAGAGTAAAAAGCTCATTAGCTATTTTTAATTTCAGAATTATAAATCTTCCCTCTGAATCAGCATTAGTTTGTATAATTTCATATGGCATTTTTTTTACCCAGTAGTATGGCCACTCTTCTCTTTCTACCAGCAAAAGGAAGGTGTAGCAATTACCTATTTTACCCATCCAGTTTTTAGTTTTATGATTTCATTCTGTTTGAAAATCTGTCTCTTGTAAGAATGCAATATTGGCTCTCAATATCTTTCTGTTTAATAGGAGAGACTATACCACCTACATTCCACGAAACAAGAACAATTTTATTTACATTTGAAACCATCCTAGTATATTACGAGACTCTGTTGTTCCAGAGAAAGTGGGGGAGAAAAAAACAAGAAAAAAAAAGACCTAAAAATTTTTGTGTACTCCCCAATACCCATTTACCTATCTATTCCCTTATCCCCACATAGAGCATCTTCATACTAATCGTTTTATTACCGGCAATCTGTTAGGACTGCCTAATTATCATTGCTAACACATTCTTTTCTCATCCCTTTTTACTGCATAAAATTCCTCACATCCTGTCTATTGTGTAGTAGAATATATTTTTACCTTCCTGAATTTTAATCTTAGCTGTATATCAATATTGCCTTTATTCCTTCATTTATAAGTTTGGTGCATAAAGGCGCCATTTCCCTCCTACTATTGTATGTTTCAAGGGAATAGTCCTGAAACATCAGGATTTTATTGTCTGCTATCTGGACTGTCTGTTTTTTCCTATTAAATTGTAGTAAAGAAATTTTGTCCTGAAAGTTCAACATCGTTGCTATGATTGGCCTGGGCCTAGTTCTATTCTCTGTCCTAGGGCCTATACAGTGTACCCTCTCGACTGTCATTGGGTAACTAGGTGTAGGCATATCTAGCAGCTTTGGAATAATTTAAGATACTAACTTCATAAGTTCTTCTTGATTCTGACTTTCAGGGACTCCAATTATCCTAATATTGTTTCGTCTTGATCTATTCTCTAGATCAGAGCTTTCCAAACTTTTCATGTTGGTGACACACTTTTTAGACCTACATCATTTCGCGACACAGTAATTAATTCTGAGGTTAAACTAACTTGTTTTAAGAGATACGGACACATACTTACTATTTTAATGGGATGTATGAGGTTGATGGGATGAACACAATTTCTGAATATTTGGTGGAATATTGGATAAAGACACTCACATTTCATCATCAAGCATTTTTAAGTTTCCACTTCCTATCCTTATATCAAGAGCAGGAGCAGCAATGCACTACTGGGTGCTAGTTGCAAAAAAACCCCACTGACTTCTGACTTCAGCTCAGCGTTTAAGCTGCTGCCCTCAGAGCTCGGTGAGTCCGATTGACTACTGCCCACACTGCAAACACACTGCTGTCCCACTCAATGACTACACATGCAGTCACGAGCCAATTAAGCAGACTACACGTGCAGTCAGGAGCCAATGTGCCGCCAAAACCGCCAATGGGAATAGTTTCAGTTCCCACTGAGCTGCGCCAATTGGTTAAGATGATCTGTGACCCACAAGGTATCAATCATGTGTCAACCATGTGATATGCGTAGCAGGCAGGCAAAAGTCAGAAACCAAAAAAATAAATAAATTTAAAAAAATTTGTGCTGAAGCAGGGACACACCTACACACTGCTGCTGACACACTAGTGTGTCCCGACACACAGTTTGGAAAGCACTGCTCTAGATCATCAAGTTTCGCTTGTACAGAGATCAATGCTTTACTATTAATGTCTACCTAACAATTGAAATTATTTTGGTTATCCTCTAAAGTTGAGATTCTCTGTTCCATTACAGATAGTCTCTGTGAAAACTGTTTTACTTCTGAGGTTAAAGTTACAATTTATTTTTTTAATTGGTCAAACTGTGGGAGGAAGATGTCTGAAATGCTTTTAATTATTAACTGTGTTTCAGTACTTTCTATATGTTGGTGCTCAACAGACATTACTTCTTGCGAAGTCTCAGCAGTGTTTTTTTTTGCTTTTTTATCTTTATTTCAAGAAGACATCCCTGGGGATTTGTGTTTAGGGTGCATTAGAAATCTCTCCATTCAAAGGGGGAGAGAAAAAAGAAAAAGAAGGGCCTCTAGCTATTAAAGAAAAAACCCTATGATAAACTTGTGACTCTTCTTGAAGTGATTAGTGGGGGGGGGGGGGGGGGACAACAAGGAAAAAGATTTCCTCCTTTTTTTTCCCCTTTGCCTTTTTACCCTATGTGTGTGATGTGTATATTATATTCCTGTCCTGTAAATATAAAAACAAAGCCAAAAAGGAAGTGATACATCCCTGGGTGTCTTCAGAATTCAGCTCCTATTATACTGGGCCTCTTAATATAGAATCCTTTTATAAAAACCTCCTCCTGTCTGACCTACATAGGCATAGATATGACTTTCTCAATACCTATTAGATAAGATTTTTTTTGACTATATGCAGATCTAAATGTATCTCTATACATATAAATTCATAAGTCACAACACAATTGAAACAGTAAGGATAAATAAATTGTACTGTCCCCTTTCCTTTACTTCTTTCCAAACTGAATATTTAGTATAAACTCTCATCAGCTTGTTATTTTTACATAGTCCCAACTGCAAGTTCAGGTAGCTACGCCAATTCCCAAAGGTTGCTTCACTGGGTCAGATAGTCAGGGGGGAGAATAAGCCCTTATTTCTCCACTCCTTCAAGCTTACTTTGACCTTATACTACTGCCAACTCATAGTCTATATCAGTCTAACTGGCCCAGACTCTTTTACCAAATTAGGATATTCTGGCGGCTACTTCAGGGATTTACTCTCAGTCAATATAAGAGGCAAGTAAGTCTCCACTCGGTCCGTGGTAGTTATGACATATAGTACTCGGTCCGTGGTAGTTATGACATATAGTTAAGTGCTGTTAGGTGGTTAATGAGGCAATAGGATTAGGTAGAAGGTATTATGCAGGTAGGGAAGCAAGCAGACTTAGGTGCACCAGTCACTTATTATGCAGGATAAGATTAGCAGGAGAAGCGCAGGGTGAATTAAAGAAGCAGGCTATACCAGCAAAGAAAATGTCACAATCATAATAGAAGTATCAGTATTTCACCAACCTTCAGATTTACTCTGCTATCTAGACATTGCTTCTGCCCTTAACGACTTAAGAACAAACTCTTGTGGGCTATAGGCCATCTTCACTGCCTTTAGGAATTCAAAGTATGGGCTAAAATGCGCATTTCTCTGACACACGTATATCAGGTGTTAACATTTAGCAATTAACACGTGAACCAATCAGGAGAGGTCTGTTGCTTTTAATAGTATGGTTTTACTGAGCTAAGTAGCAACTTATGAGGACGGCTATCTAAGCTGAAATGCGTCAGTTGCAACTTACTGACCACTCCACATTGCTTTTTTGCTTGTACAACTCATTGTGCTGTTCTACATGAACTTTTTAAATTTGACACAAGTTTTGTTTAAATAAAGCTATTTTTTATCTCACAGTCGGTGCTCCTTTATTCTGTTTTTGCTCATAGCCAAAAGCACTCTTTCTTTAATGCTTCTGCCCCCTCCACTGTAGTGCGTGGTGCTTAATGGAGGTTGGGTGTTTTCGGCGTCGATCACAGACGCTGTGCTGTCTCCGGTGTGGGAGCGATTCCCTTCTACTCTCCCTCTGTCAGTCTCAGCCAGGACCCGGGCACCACAACCCACGCACTATCGGGTAGGTGCGATCGAGCTACACAGCCAATAGCGTGTGTTGGCTACGCCCACCTGATGAAGTCATGCAACTCGATTTTTTGCGTATTTACGTATTTAAGTGTCAGGGTGCCAGGAATCAGACTGAGATAAGAAGTGCAAAAATAATCACACCTTTCTTAATAGCAATAATAAAAGGTCCACAAGTCAAATAACAATAAGCAACAGAGCTGGTAGTCAGACGAGCCGAGTCAGGAGCCAAAGCAAGTAGTCAGACGAGACGGAATCAGGAACAAGGAGAACAGCAGAGTCAGGAACAAGCCAGGGATCAGGGACGTCAGACAGCCAGGTAATACACAGGAGCTCTCACAAACGGGTCTGAGACAACGCAGGGGCAAAGCATACTGAACAGAGGCCCTTTAAATAATAAGTGATGACATCACAATTCTGAGACTGCATCCTGTCTCACACGGATGATGTACACCAGTCTGGCAATAAAAGGAAGTGCAGGAAATGAGCAGCATCACACAGTATGCACCAGAGTTAGCAAGAGAGGTGAGTAAAATGGCTGCCAGCAGCACATGGCAAACAAAACAGGGAAAAAAACCTGACACTAAGTCCTCAAGGTCTCAGATCCTATTTTCTGTTTCAGTGATTCTGGTGGCAAATTGTTTCACCTCAGCAGAGATAGAAACCAATTCTGAGTTTATGCCAGCCAAGTCTTTTTTAATCAAATTAAACTGAGGCATAATTCAGATAGCTGAGACATGAAGGACTTAGGATCTTTCATAGAAGCTAACATTTCAGGGATAGATTCTAAGCTAACATCAATAACGTTTGATTTCTTATCTTTCAATTTTACTGGCATTATGGGTGATTTTGTTCTCACCTGAGTGACACATTTTTCCATACAACAAATGTATACAAGCTTTCAAAACTTTACATATTAAGTGTTTATGAACACAGTGTAGAGGAGTCTAGATCTCTCATAAAAAAATGATTTAACTGAAAAAGAGGCAAATTTTCACACCAAAGTGAAGGAAAAAATAAAATAAGAAAAAAGGGAGAAAAATAAAGAATAACACCAAAAAAAGAAAAACGGTGAATACGTTTTTTTTTTTTGTTTCCTTTTAAAAAAGTAGCGATGAAGTGATTTTTATTTTAGGAGCCAGTAAAACTGGAATAAACTCTGTGGCCTTAATTGATGTTTGAGAGACGAATCAGTTATCTTATTAGAAATCATTTGAACACAGACAACAACAGTGTTATAAGCTAAGTAAAAAAAAAACCCTAAAAGAACAAGGACATTTCAGGAATGAATAATAACAACCGGCATAAACAGCTATGATTTAAGATAGAATATCAGGCCCAATCAGGAATTAAATGATCAAAGCAGACTTAGTAGTAAGTAACCCAGACAGATGAAACTAATCCACTAGTATTTTACAAATGAACCAAAGGCAACTTGAGGAAATCAGGTTGGACACTGTCCCAGGGTTAAAACGGGTCAGACCAGGCGTGCTGTAATAAGTTAAGATTTAAGTAGATGGTGTAGTGGATACGCATCTTCTTCAGTGCAGCACAAATGAAGATAGCCCAAACAAAGTAGGAACTAGGATGTAAACTAGCCAATAATGAAAGTAGATCACAAGTCAACTATTGTAGATGATCTCCCTTTAATATAAATTTAAGGTCCAACTTGACATAACCAGAGGGACTACTTGTGTCAAGGAAACATAAACTTATGAAAAAAAAAAAAAAAAATGGTTAAAGTAACAGTATTTTCACAACAGATTTTTCCCCTCTCTTCTTTCCTTTTATTCCTCTTTTCCCTCTTTCTCCTCAGCTTCCTCCCCTTCACTTTCTTTTTATAGTTTTCCCTTTATTTTTAACCAGAGAAAAGACTTGTGGTCTGTAGAAGCAGGCCCACTGTGCTCAGTATGGACGAGAAGGTTGTAGGCTTCTGGAGAGGCAGGCCGGATGCTGGTAGGCTTAAGACTTCTCTGCTGTCCCGCTGCCCAAGCCGGGGATCCGGATAACTCAAGTAACTTCAGCACATGCGGCTAGCATGATCTCTATTTTCCGGGAACGGTTTACTATCTGTCACCGTTCTCTGAAGCCTCAAGCAGCGGATACCAGCTTACTGCGCCTGGGGAGAATATGACCAGAGGGACTGACAGTCCGCCCATGTGCGAAAATGCTTGGGCTGCAGGTAAGCACTCTTCCTATGAGACAAAGCCTCCGTTGTGAAATACCCAGTGATTCTTCTGTAATTTGCTGGTTCCTATGGCGGCTACTGCCGAATAGCCCAGATCAGCCAAAATGAGACTTCCTCTGAAAGGGTTGATGATTTGCCTGATGCCCAACCAAGCCAACAGTGAACCAGGGCCATGGGGAAAGCGGCGTGGGAAAAGATGGAAGGTTCTCTACCAAACCGATTAAGGCAGCAACAGAGCATCTCACAATGAGATCCACATGCGATGACTACTCCACCCCCACAGTGTAATGCTCATGGGATATTTCCCTTTCAGACCAAACTTGGCCTGTAGTCTTTTTATATTCCATAACAAAGTAAGTGTAAGAAATGAGGTAAGCAGTACTCGCGGTAGACAGGGTAGTCCTTCACGGGAAAAAGATTAAGACAGAGTATGGTCAGAGAGGCAGAATTCGGCAAAAGAAAGGCAATCCAGCAGAATAGCAGTTCAGGAGTAAACCAATAGAATTGTCAGGAACAGGCAGAGGTCAGCAGCAAAAGGTAATCCAGCAATTTAGCAGGGTAGTCAGACAGAGTTCAGCAATCATAAGGCAATCCGGCAATTCAAGGGTTAAACAGGCAGAGTAGTCAGACAGGCACAGTTCAGCAATAATAAGGCAGCCAGCAATTCAAGAAATAAAGCACCTAGGAGCACACACAGTAACACCTATACTTGGGCAGTGAATGTAAGTTATACAGGTACTTACATAGGTGCCGATTTGCGCCAAGGAGGAGTTCAAAGAATCCGGCTTTATAGGGGAATAGACGTGCGGCAACAGCCAGAGCAGTGCAAAGAGTGGCATGACACACAGGAAGTTGTCATTCTAGATACACATAACTAATATTGTTAAAATATACAAAACATTTTATTACAAATGCAATAAAGATGATTCCAAAAATAGCATCTTAGGAAAATCTAAGATTTAAATATAAGGACCCAAGGTATAGCTTTTGAGCAATGACAGTTGACCAAAGTTAAGGATTATAATCAAACATTTGCTAGCCGATCCACCTGATTTAATTGTAATCGTCCCTGATCAGATTTAATAAAGGGAGATATTTGTCTTTGGGTAGGTAAATCTTAATATATATATATATATATATATATATATATATATATATATATATATATATATATATATATATATATATATATATATATATATATATATATATATATATATATATATATATATTATTTTTGTTAGTAAATAAGCACTCACTGGTCTTCAGTCATCTATGTTTAGTGAATATTTATTAGTGACGTTTCGGGACAAAACACAGTCCCGTCTTCTGAATAACAAACTTTTAAAGGCCTGTAAAACCCTCCCCCACAATTCAGCCAATCCTGGCTGTCCGTGTGCAAAAATTCAATCAAAGTGATAGGCTAACAGCTTGCTATTGCAAAAAAGTATAAACACACATTATGTGCTGTTAGTTAAATACTTCAAAACATATTGCATTGTGAACAATGTGAATTATATATGTGTTTATGTGTATACACATATCCCAATGCCTGCAGATGATCTGGCTTAAACAGAGTTTAAGCCTGTTTTTTAGCTATTATAATTCATTACATCTTCACAAGGACAAGTTCAGCCAATTACCACCTCAGGGGAAACTCGCACCCCTCAGTATTGTCCAATCAATGAGCTTAAGCCTTGTGTCAATACACCTACTGGGTCACACCCCTTTATTGTTTTATGGGATCGCAACCTCATCACACTAGTTACAATATGTAGTTTCTGACAATCATAATAATCAACTTGTATCATATCTGACACTGCATGCGCATCACCACTCAAAGTCAAAACCCTGTATAATCCCTTCAGATAGCTGTAAACCTATGTCGATTTAGCCTCTCACTAAACCACTCCCCCGATGGGCGTATCAATCCACCGTACATCAGAGCGTGGCAATTCTTAGTATAGGTTTTCAACAATGTACAACCAGACCAGTGAAAAACAACTCTATTTAAACCAAATGTTATACCACCCAAAACTCACAGTGGATCTCTCTTCACATATTTATCACCGCCACTGTATGGGCGTGTTCCATTCATTAGTAATCCTATTGGCATGATCTCATCTTAGGTGGGCGTATACCTCACTCTTGCTTCATCCCTTATGTATTAGTGTCATAGTATGCAGTGCTAAATAGCTTAACGGACCAATCCACACTAAAATATTACCTAGTGGGCGTATATCCCTGTCGTATCACAACAATCTTTCTAGTGCAATCACACTGTTAACGCATCTTATTTGGGTGAATGGAAAGTCTAGCTCCTGCTTATAAAAACGGGTCTTCTAGCTCCTGCTTATAAAAACGGGTCCGACTGTGAATCAGAGATCTTGTACCCCTCATAATTTTTTTTTTATATGGACCCCAGTACGCTACCAGCATTAGCAATACTGATGATCTTGTCCTATATAAACCTCCACATATGTAATATCTAAATAGTAACAATACTCTACTGTACATCACATCTTACACAATCAAATTACACCCCTATTGGTAACAGTAACCACTGTTACTCGTGATTCCTCACAAAAAACGTGTCCAACCTCCTTACACAAAATACCATCGTTCAAATAGGGGAATATCCTCCCAAAAGTGAAAAGGACTGTTTGATCCACACTCCACATCAAGAAAAATTAGTACTATCCTCCTAAAGCCAAAACTGAGAATTCCTATTAATATATATTTTCTTTTAGTGCTCTGTGTCAAACTCTCATCAATATGTCAGATCACCCAAAATGACAACTCCTCTTCATTATACATCCTTATTTGCTAAGCCCTGAGCAACCTAATTGTGTAACATTCTTTCTCTACCAAGATTCAAGTCTGTGATACCCTCCTACTGGGATTACCAAGTTAGTGCTACATCAATCCTATAGTCAATAATACTCCATACTAGTAACTAAAGAACTCCAAAGTCGATCACACTGCAGGCCTATGGGATCATTGCACAATGTGTTGGAAAAAATGTAAAATGCATTAAAAATGTTAACAATTTGCACACACATCTCCTGATACTGCCCAAAGCAGCAACTTCAGATTATTGCCATTTATCTCACTCACGGTAACCTTAGATTAGGGAACATCAGCAAATGTAAAACTCTATAGCCTCCGAGGGCTCTCTATCTTCAAAGCAACTATTTTACAAATCGTATACATGAAGACATATCAATATTCACCAACCTAATGGTGTCCTGAACTCTCATCAATTCCTATAGGGATAAACCCATTATGTCATCATAATGATGGCATACAACAAACATGGATACATGTACTCTCATTGAAACATATATAATTAATGTGATTAGGTATCATTATGCAACCAGGATTATGAACTCTCATTTACTATAGGTAGCATTGCCACCCAGTATGTACATTCAAACCCTTTGGATTAAGGGTCCCCATTTTATAAATTCATCTGGCCTCCTTCGGTAGGAGGATCCTTGCCCTGTTGCCCCCTCTTCTAAGTTTGGGGACGTGATCAATGATCAGAAACCTTAAGTCCTTCACTGCCTCCTGTCTACATGAAGTGACGGGCCACAGGTTGATCTGATTTTCCTTTTTGGATGGCTATTCTAATACTTGGCCGATGGTTAGCCATCCTCAGTCTTGCATCATCTACTGTTTTCCCTGTGTAATATTTCCTGCAAGGGCAATTAACCAAATAGATTATATATTGTGTTGTGCAAGTTACAAAGTACTTGATCTCATATATATATATATATATATATATATATATATATATATATATATATATATATATATATATATATATATATATATATATATATATATACACACAGTTGTATGCAAAAGTTTAGGCACCCCTGACAATTTCTATGATTTTAATTTAAAAATAATAGGGTGTTTGGATCAGCAATTTCATTTTGATCTATCAAATAACTGAAGGACACAGTAATATTTCAGTAGTGAAATGAGGTTTATTGGATTAACAGAAAATGTGCAATATGCATCAAAACAAAATTAGATGCATATATTTTGGCACCCTTGTCATTTTGTTGATTTGAATACCTGTAACTACCTAGATCAAATGTTTAAGTGGAAGAAGCGAGCGCCTAAAAGGCTGAGGTGAATTATTTAAAATAGCACAATTTTATTATACACAATGGTAAAAATGCAGCAATAGCTTGTGTAGAAATAAAAATTGCAAATGGAAATAAAATTCATCGATCCATGAATAATATGAGATGTAAACATAAATAACATATACTTGAAATAGTATAAAAACAGCAATCTTCACATATAAATGTTGAACAAAGTGATTTGAATGGATGTGGATAATGGAATCATAAATATCCTAATAATGGTTGATGAAGTTAAAATTGTCCCAATTAAGATGTCCAATGTGGTTGGTGAAAGGAAAAATAAATTAAAGTATGTAGTTTATTTGAGTTCTCTGTGTACGTGGATAAGTCCAGGTTTAATGGATGCATCCAGATATCCAAATAGATTGTGGATAAAAAATAAAAAAATAAATTAATGGTGGTATGAAAAATATAAATTGCAAAAAACACTCCAATGCGAGTTTAGTGAAAAAAATGTCACAAAAAACTATAATCCAAAAAAATGAAAAATCGAAAAGATAGGAATATACTAAACTTGGAGAATGTATAAAAAATGGTGTGGGTGTGGTGAGCTTGTAGAGTCTTCTATTGATGAAATCCCATCTGTGAGTGTGAAAAGAATCCCTGAATGTTCCTGTGAAATAAAAGAAACAATACTGCAAAATATATAAAACACCTTATTAGGCAATTTGCTTACTAGTTATACGTCGACGCGTTTCGGCCTGATAACAGGCCTTTTTCAAGACTATAGAACTCTGTAAGCAATCATAACTTATATAGGCTAAGTGGTCCAATTATTAGTGAGTGTTTGGGCGCCAAAATTGGTTTCTTAAGGGCCGCCCACTTCCTGTGTCGTGTATTGTGGGTGTGGGTATGGGCAAGGGGTAAATTTCATTTCGTAAATATCATTTTATAAGATCCATTTTGCAAATATGATGCATAAGTGTTAGGCAAACATAGTTATTGTCAGTATTGATCTATATATACAAATTTTGTTTATTATTTAATAGGTGCCAGTATGCTTGCCGTTTTTTGTTTGTTTGTGGCCTGATGACGTCATATCCAGTTTCGGGTGTGTAACGTCATTTCCGGGATGTAACTTCCGGTTTCGGTTTACCCCGATGTTTTGATGCGGTTAGAAAAAAGCGGGCTCTATTCAATACTTATTGGAACCTGATCCTATACTGAATCATCTGTGTTGTCATATGGATAGAGGAGTATTGCTAACATATAGGCTCAATTGAGTTCCATACATTAGGCGAAAACTAAGTTAGTATAACCGTCAAGTGGTGAAAAAATAAGAAAATGAGAATTCGTGAAAAAGGCAAACTGGGCATTATAAAATAAAATGAGCATTACAACATATATGTATAAACAATTTAAAATAAGCATTACACAATATATGCATAAAATTGTTTAAGCATAAAAAAGTTATTAAAATGCACTTAATGCGCAACATAGAATATAGTGTGAAAACATAACAACAATTCATATACTGGGAGGATACTAGGTAATGTAGACCTAAAAATAGGATATTGTAATTATCTCACAGCGCCTACCCTGTAACCTACTAGCTCCCCAGGAAAACAAGACACCTAATATATCTTGTGAGTATTAACAAATAGCAATGGAGTCTAGGGAGCGCCTCAAAGTGGGCAGTGGATATTATGTCGCAATGATAAGTGTTCAACAAATTTATTATACAGACAATAGATAATCTTATAGTGACTAGTTAAAAATGGTTAAACAATGTCACATATAGTATCACATGAAAAAACTATTAAAAAATCACATAAAATAATCACACAAAAAAAAAGTTAGATAAAAATACATGGATCCATGTTACATAAAAATCATCAATATGTAACCACAATACACAATATGTTTAAAAGCCCTGATGAGGGGGGATTTAAAACAGATCAAATGCTATAAAAGCAATCTAAATAAATCCTATTTGGCCAGTCAGATATAGTATTCTGACTACTTCAAAAGTTGGTATTCCTAATCTTCAAAAGTTATAGATCCTGAATAAAGTCTCTCCTGTGAATAAAGTGTCTGTGTGACGGTGTCCAAAAAAATGAAAAAATGAAAATTGTGTCAGCGGTGATATAAAACAAATTAAAAATTAAAAATTGAAAATCATGATGAAAATGCCAAGTCAATGAAAGCGTGATGAAAAAATGTGGTGAAAAAATTATGAAAAAATTATGAAAATCAGTTCCAATTCCAATTGTGTAGTAAGATTACAATCCCATAAAAAAAATTATTTGCCTTAAAAATTATTATTAGATAATCCTGTGTTTATGTGTAGTTGATGGTTTATCCAAAAATAGATATACAAAAATAGAGCATGAATTCCCAGTATCCCTGTGGGAAACAAAGATAGAAAATAGTGCAATAACGCTTACAGATTCTTACATATAAAATTGAAATAAGGCTTACCAAACAATAGCCAACGCGTTTCGGCCCTTCCCTGGGCCTTTCTCAAGACTGTAGTGTGGTAAGTGATGTTAAGCCTCCTTATATACTGTTGGTGGTTCAGCCCATTTTGCGCTATTTTCGCGCCAAAAATAGGACCTTTGAACCGGAAGTGATAACCTCTAGTCTGTGCCTATAATTTTATAAGCTATTTTTATATTCATATGTTTTAGTTTCACAATTCTAATACGCGTTGTAAAATGTTCTATATTTCTTATTCATTTTAGGGTATTGGTTCCATATGTTTGCTTTGATAAACAGGTGGATCGAAACCGGAAGTGTAATCCGTTAGTATCAGTTCCGGTTTCGTCTGATATGCCGAGTTCTAATTTATTAGAGCCTATTATATCATATATATTAGTACCCGCGATGTACAGTGACAGGTCTCCTTCCCTTCTAAATTGTTGTCATGACCTGTTTTCCTTTTGCTATTTGCGTTCAACCTGAAGTGACATCACTTCCGGCCATCCTCTCACATGAAACCGGAAGTAACATCACTTCCGGTCGTGCAATTTTTGTTTATCGCAAATTCTTTTAGTATCCTTGCTTATTTGGTATGTTCAGATATGGTGGTGACACTAAGTCATTCCACGTATATTGGGACAGATTGGTGATACCTAAGTGTTTACAATGGGGCATATTAAAAATGCAGTTCGTCAAAAATGGAGAAGAAGCATAAATGGGAATGTTACCATAGAGTGACAGGGGTACAGATAAATATACATTTCCCAAGGAAATTGAAAGTTTAAAAAGTGTATTCATAATATATAAAAAATAAAATATAAAATATAAAATATGAAATATAAAGGCCTTGGATCTTGGAGATTGCTGTGGGTATCGATTGCGTGTCAAATAATATTGATTATACATCCATATTTAAGAAGGATGCTTCACATGGTATAATGGGGAATCAGAGATCACATGGTATGGTGAGGTATCAGAGATCACTATTTTAAATTATGTGCCTTGAAGGACTTGGTTTTCCTGTTTATTATAAAAGGATGGTCAATGGGGTATTCGGTGATATAGTACTTACTTCCATCCTGGGGGTCTTATGTGTGACATGGTACTACCAGGATGGATATCTTAACTGTTGGGATATTAAATGGGTGTGGGCTTATGGGAATCAACCACCATTAACTGACCAATTCAGAGGGTATTGTGTATATAACGCAAATATATTGTGGAGGATTGGGGGTATAAATAGACTGGAAACGCAAGGGACTGAGGATGCAGAATAAAACTTCATATTAATCTGGTTGTGTCTTCTATTTCTAGGGTTCACATACTCATATTCTAAGACTCACTTGTCTGTTACGCTAGTATGAAAATACATGCTAATAAAAGGTATATGTGTGTACTCAGATAACAGAGTAGTTACTTCAGATTAAATAAGTGTGATAGGTCCTCCTTATTGTTCAGGCCCCTTGGGTACAAACAATCTAAATTGAAGATCCATTTGGATTCCTCTATAAGTAGTCTTTTTTCCTGATCTCCCCCTCTCCAACTGGGGGTTACTAGCTGGATTCCACAGTACCTAAAATCTTTCTTTTTACCCAAATGTTGTGTAGTAAAATGTCTATACAGTGGTGTCTCTGTATTTTTATGTTTAATTTGTAGCAGATGTTCCCTAATTCGGTCTTTGAGGGGTCTTGAGGTCTGTCCAATATATTGCAGACCACAGCTGCATTGAATTAAATAGATGACCCCTTTGTTGCTACATCTTATATGATCCCTTATGGGATATTCCATTTTGGAATTGCGTGATGTAAACTTCTTCGTCTTCATACCTCTTTCACATGCTTTACAGCTTGGGCATGGGTAGAATCCCTTAATATCTCTGCCATATACATCTCTTGTTTTCATCCCAGGAGTTCTTGGCACACTAGATGACAGTATACTCTTTAGATTGTTCAATTTTCGATAGATAAAATTTGGTGTTTCTGGGAGTCTCTCACCCAATATGTCATCATCCTTTAAAATAGACCAGTGTTTTTTTATTATTTTCTCAATAATATGTCTATTTGCACTATATCTTGTGATGAAGGGGATGTTGAGTATTCCATCCTCCAACTCTTTTTTCTTCTTCTTCTTTTTGTTTGTAATGCAATAGATCTTTTCTATTTCTGATCCTGACCTCTGATATATCTTTCTCCAGGCCTTCGTTGTCATAGCCTCGTTCAAGGAACCTCTCTTTCATGACAGTTACTTGTTGTTCCCATTTCTCTCGATTGGAGAAGTTTTTCTTTAATCTAAGCATTTGGCCCTTTGGGATGTTGGACTTCCAATTGTGATGGTGGCAGCTGTTTTGATGTATATAGTTATTACAGTCTACTTCTTTAAAATGGGTAGATGTCTCAAGTTTCCCATCAATTACTTCGATCTTCAAGTCCAAAAAGGTGATTTCCTTCATGCTTAGTTCATGTGTGAACTTAAGATTATAGCTGTTGTCATTCATGACCTTGATCGTATGTAGGAGGTCCTCCATAGGGCCTTTCCAAATTAGCAGTATGTCGTCTATGTATCTCTGATATAGGACCAGGTCCTCGCTAGCTGGGCACGATTCCCAGAAAATACGTTCCCATCGTCCCATGTATAAATTCGCGTAGCTAGGCGCGAACCTGGTCCCCATAGCTGTCCCACATATTTGATTATAATAGACCCCTTGGTTGAAAAAATAATTATGGGTCAGTATTTAGTTTATCCCTTCCAGGATAAAGTCATTATGTAGGGTCGGCATATCTTGGAAAACCAAGTCCTTCAAGGCACATAATTTAAAATAGTGATCTCTGATACCTCACCATACCATGTGATCTCTGATTCCCCACCATACCATGTGATCTCTGATTCCCCATTATACCATGTGAAGCATCCTTCTTAAATATGGATGTATAATCCATATTATTTGACACGCAATCGATACCCACAGCAATCTCCAAGATCCAAGGCCTTTATATTTCATATTTTATATTTTATTTTTTATATATTATGTATACACTTTTTAAACTTTCAATTTCCTTGGGAAATGTATATTTATCTGTACCCCTGTCACTCTATGGTAACATTCCCACTTATGCTTCTCCATTTTTGACAAACTGCATTTTTAATATGCCCCATTGTAAACACTTAGGTATCACCAATCTGTCCCAATATACGTGGAATGACTTAGTGTCACCACCATATCTGAACATACCAAATAAGCAAGGATACTAAAAGAATTTGCGATAAACAAAAATCGCACGACCAGAAGTGATGTTACTTCCGGTTTCATGTGAGAGGATGGCCGGAAGTGATGTCACTTCCGGTTGAACGCAAATAGCAAAAGGTAAACAGGTCATGACAACAATTACCTTCTATTTAGAAGGGAAGGAGACCTGTCACTGTACATCGCGGGTACTAATATATATGATATAATAGGCTCTAATAAATTAGAACTCGGCATATCAGACGAAACCGGAAGTGATACTAACGGATTACACTTCCGGTTTCGATCCACCTGTTTATCAAAGCAAACATATGGAACCAATAACCTAAAATGAATAAGAAATATAGAACATTTTACAACGAGTATTAGAATTGTGAAACTAAAACATATGAATATAAAAATAGCTTATAAAATTATAGGCACAGACTAGAGGTTATCACTTCCGGTTCAAAGGTCCTATTTTTGGCGCGAAAATAGCGCAAAATGGGCTGAACCACCAACAGTATATAAGGAGGCTTAACATCACCACACTACAGTCTTGAGAAAGGCCCAGGGAAGGGCCGAAACGCGTTGGCTATTGTTTGGTAAGCCTTATTTCAATTTTATATGTAAGAATCTGTAAGCGTTATTGCACTATTTTCTATCTTTATTTCCCACAGGGATACTGGGAATTCATGCTCTATTTTTGTATATCTATTTTTGGATAAACCATCAACTACACATAAACACAGGATTATCTAATAATAATTTTTAAGGCAAATATTTTTTTTATGGGATTGTAATCTTACTACACAATTGGAATTGGAACTGATTTTCATAATTTTTTCATAATTTTTTCACCACATTTTTTCATCACGCTTTCATTGACTTGGCATTTTCATCATGATTTTCAATTTTTAATTTGTTTTATATCACCGCTGACACAATTTTCATTTTTTCATTTTTTTGGACACCGTCACACAGACACTTTATTCACAGGAGAGACTTTATTCAGGATCTATAACTTTTGAAGTAGTCAGAATACTATATCTGACTGGCCAAATAGGATTTATTTAGATTGCTTTTATAGCATTTGATCTGTTTTAAATCCCCCCTCATCAGGGCTTTTAAACATATTGTGTATTGTGGTTACATATTGATGATTTTTATGTAACATGGATCCATGTATTTTTATCTAACTTTTTTTGTGTGTGATTATTTTATGTGATTTTTTAATAATTTTTTCATGTGATACTATATGTGACATTGTTAAAACCATTTTTAACTAGTCACTATAAGATTATCTATTGTCTGTATAATAAATTTGTTGAACACTTATTATTGCGACATAATATCCTCTGCCCACTTTGAGGCGCTCCCTAGACTCCATTGCTATAATGTAGACCTAAATGTATAATAAAAATATCTATAAGATATGGTAAAGTTTGGAACACTGGAAAGATAATTGAATTGAGACAGTGATGTTCAGATTTCTCAACTAAAAGCACATATCAGCACATAGCATTTTGGTGGGTCACAAACATCATTCACATCAGAAATAATTTACAAATAATTTGTTTCATTTCAAAGTCACTTGACCTGCTTATTAATGTATAATAATGATGTTTGTGACCCACAAAATGCTATGTGCTGATATGTACTTTTTTTCTTGAGGTGGAGTGTGGATCAAACAGGCCTTTTCACTTTTGGGGGATATTCCCCTATAAGGACGATGGTATTTTGACACTGTATCCTGAGATGGATCTTTTTCGCTTGAAGCAAGCAGCTTACTACGCTAAAGAGGCAAAATTCTTTAGGGATTTTTGCAGTGCTCTGTGGCTCGGAGATGTTTGGGGCATACACCATCTGGATACCCGTAGTTATACGTGTGAATCCAAAAATACCAAAACGACCTCTTTTTTTAATTGAAGATAAACTACTCTCCCATGAATCAGTGTCTAATATTTCTGAATTTATCCTTTCAGACCATGCTATGATTAATCTTAAATTTAGCTCACTCCGTCAAACGGATAGTAGCTTGAATACTTTTTATTTTCCCAGATATATGGTTAATAACGCTAGATTTGCGAATTGGTTAATAGAAAAATGGCAAGAATGAATGGGATGAAAAACTATAAGGCGCCCGGGCCTGACAGTTTAACTGCAGAATTTTATAAAATCATAAAACTGAAATAACACCCATATTAGAAAAAAATGTACAACCTATATTATGTGGAAAACAAAATGAATTCCTTCTATTTTACAGATTCCATAATTTCTCTAATATATAAAAAAGGGAAAGACCCACAAGATCTGGATGCATATAGACCTATATCCCTGCTAAATAATGATTATAAAATATTAATAATTATTTCTGAAAGACTTAAAGTTCTTGGTACATTGAGCCATACGGATCAGGCGGGATTTATGGTAGGAAAGTCCGTAATATGAGGAAGGTTCTTATAACTGCAGATTATTATAAAGAACAATATTCTAAAAGTAGGAAAGATATTGCATTAGTTACTCTTGATGCTGAAAAAGCCTTTGACGTGATTATTTGGCATCATTTATTTACAGCCTTTAGAAATTTAATTTTTTTCAGGTAATAAAGTGAAGATGTTACAATTGATATATAATAATCCTAGATCTCAGTTGTTGATTAATGGAGAGCTGACCGAGTATATTACCCTTCAAAAGGGAACACGGCAAGGCTGCCCATTATCACCCCTACTATTTAATATATCTTTGGAACCGTTGGCAGTCTTGCTGCAAAAAGAAATTTAGGGTATTGAATTAGGAAAACAGAATTTGGTTCTTTCTCTTTACGCTGATGACCTTATTTTATTTCTAAGCAATACAAAGGTATATTTTCCTTTGTGTTTACATATGATTAATGCATTTAGTTCATTTTCTGGATATAGAATAAATAGAACAAAATCAGAAATACTATGTATACATAAATCAGTAGAAAGTTACTCTGCACATCAATGAAGAGAAGTTAATTATATTAAATATCTTGTTATTAAAATAAGTAAGGACCCAGCAGAATGGTATAAGCTTAACTATGTAATAAAGTGGTTTATAGGGAAATATATTGGTCAATTTAAACCCCACAATCAATTTATCTCATAAAGAAGTCTAGATATTCTAGAAGAATAATTTAATTTATAGTAACATACATAGTAACAAAGTAGATAAGCTTGAAAAAAGACTGAAGTCCATTGAGTTCAGCCTATACAAATTTAAAATACTTACAAAAAGCTCCAGTTAAGCTTAAATAACCCCACTAAAAGGTTACCCATTTAATACTAGGAATCATATCCATGAATTTTGTTTATACACAGAAATGTATCCAGAATATTTTTAAATGTATGTATGGTATTGGCATTCACTACCTCCTTTGGTAATGAGTTCCACAATTTTATTGCTCTTACAGTGAAAAAACGTTTCCATTGCAGGAGATTAAATCTTCTTTCCTCCAACCTTAAATTATGACCTCTTGTCAGAAACAATTTTCTTGGAATAAACAGAGCTTCTGCCATTTCTGTATATGGGCCTTGAATATATTTATATAAAGTAATCATGTCACCTCTCAAGTGCATTTTTTCTAAAGAAAACAGACCCAGTTTGGCAAGCCTCTCCTCATAGGTTAATTTCTCCAATCCTTTTATTAGCTTTGTGGCCCTTCTCTGAACTTTTTCTAGTTCTGCAATATCTATTTTAGCAATCGGTCCCCAGAACTGCACTCCAAACTCAAGGTGAGGTCTTACCAGGGCTTTATATAGTGACAGAATTATGCTTTCCTCCCTTGAATCAATGCCTCTTTTAATACATGCTAGTGTCTTATTAGCCTTTGAAGCTGCTGCCCTGCATTGTGCACCCATCTTTAGCTTGTTATCTATTACTACTCCCAAATCCCTTTCCTCCTGTGTTTGGCTAAGTCTTGTCCCATTTAAAAAATACGTTGCCTGCTTATTTTTACTTCCAAAATGTAGAACCTTGCATTTCTCCGTATTAAATCTCATTTTCTATTTACTTGCCATAGTTCTAATTTTTGAAAATCCCTTTGTAATGAGAGTTTGTCCTGCTCTGACCTAATGACCTTACTTAACTTAGTATCATCTGCAAAAATAGAGATGTCGCTATTTAATCCTAGCTCCAAGTCATTTATAAAAATATTAAAAAGAACAGGGCCATGTACTGATCCCTGGGGGACGCCACTGATTACCTTTGTCCAATCTGAGTATGATCCATTTACTACTACTCGTTGCTCCCTATCTTTTATCCAGTTATTTATCCATGAGCTAACATTTTCAGCTATTCCCAGTCCCTTAATTGTGTGCATTAATCTTTCATGTGGCACTGTATCAAATGTCTTTGCAAAATCTAAGTATATCACATCAACATATTCCCCTTTAACTATATTTTTACTTCCTCGTAGAATCTAATTAGATTAGTTTGACATGATCTATTTCTCCTAAAGCCATGCTGATTAGAACTCATAATCTTATTTACACGAATATGCTCATCAATATAATCCCTTATAATCCCTTCAAATATCTTCCCCACTATTGATGTCAGACTAACTGGTCTATAGCTTCCTGGATCATCCCTGCTTCCCTTTTTGAAGAGTGGCACCACATCAGCTTTGCGCCAATCCTGGGGTACCATGCCTGAGGATAATGAGTCTTGAAAAATTAAGAGTAGTGGTTTGTCTATAACAGTGCTAAGTTCCCTTAACACCCTTGGGTGTATTCCATCTGGGCCTGGAGTTTTATTTACCTTAATATTATCCAGTTTTTTCCTGATATCCTCTAAACATAACAGTTAATGATATTGACTGGCATGTTCTATTTTGTTCCAAAGTATCATCCAATGGTTCCTCTCTTGTGTATACTGAAGAAAAAAACTGGTTTAGTACCTCAGCCTTCTCCCTGTCATTATTTATCATGCTACCCTCCACGCATTTTAATGTACCTATATTATCCTTCTTAGATTTTTTGCTATTTATGTACTTAAAGAATCTTTTAGGGTTAGACTTAGAATCCTTGGCAATTAATTTTTCATTTTCAATTTTGGCTAATTTAATTGCTTTTTTGCATGTTTTGTTACATTCCTTAAAAATATTGTATGTTGAGTCTGTAGTATTTTCTTTTAATAATTTAAATGTCCTACATTTTTTCCTAATTTCTCTTAACACATTTTTATTTAGCCATAATGGCTTTGATTTTTTATTTTTATAACCATATGGTATTTGTTGATATGTATATTTATTTAATTTTTTTTAAATATCCATTTATTCTCTGTATTTTTATTAGAGAATACATTGTACCAATTTATATTATTTAATGATTTCCTTAAATAGTTGAATTTTGCTTTCTTAATTTAAAGTCTTAGTTAAACCTTTAAGACACTGCATATGAAAAGAGATTTCAAATGTGACCATGTTATGATCAATGTTACCCAAATGTTCTTTGACCTCTATGTTTGATATTATATCTGTATTGTTTGATAGCACTAAATCCAATATAGCTTTACTCCTAGTCGGCTCCTCTATTAATTGTGACAAGAAGTTATCCCTGAGAACATTTAAAAATCTATCCCCCTTAGCTGAATTACTTGTTTCATTGGCCCAGTTTATATCAGGGTAGTTAAAATCTCCCATAATTACAGCACTGTTATTAGCAGCCTTACCTATTATATTCTCTATTAAGTAACATGGGGGGGTGCTCACTGTCCGTAATGCAAAATGTAAAATAAATGAGGAATGAAAAGATGGACAAAAAGTGCGAGCACTCAAAGAGAGAATAAGGTCAATTATAAGCATGCCATGCATGCAGGGACAAAGGAGACCCAGCAAGAATATAAAATATAACTTTTATTAGAATTAGAATAAAACACAGCATATGTAGTATGTAAGTGTATTAAAACTTAGATTAATATGAGAGTATAGAGCTGGCAACCCCACCTGGTTAGGAACAATAAAAGGGTTAATAAATCACATAATCTAATAAAGAGCTGGTAACTGCTACAAAAATGTGACACTGTAATTAAATGAACTACCACGGATAAACACCAAATTCCATTAAATATAGGTCAAGACTAGCCCTGCAATGAATACTGCTAACAAAGGTGCAAGTCCGAGGTAGACAGAAAAGTAATGTGATAATTTAACATTATGACATAGTGATACTGGGAAAATACCTGAGTCTAATATCCATAACTATTAAAGCTAATAACGGTATAAATCCCAGAAAGTATCAATATATCAAAATACTACCACAACAGTTAAGTAGCTAAGTCACCACACTACTAAGGAGAAGCACTGCAACAAATTAACTGAAAAGCGAGGCTAATTCTTGGAACGATTTATCACTAATAAAGGTGGAGGTCCAAAGATAGTGAGAAGGCTGATGATATAGTTAAAGTTATTCAATAAGAGATATAAACTATTATGGTGGCTGTTTTCTTGAGCGGGCAGCCACCATACACAATTTTAGATCATCACAGTATCTACCTATAGTAGGAAATTCGGACTTTCTACCAGGTCTTCATAATAGTATATTTAAAGAATGGCAAGCAAAAGGAATTGAGTATCTAGTACAAATTAAACAGGAAGATACAGAAATAATCCAATCTAATGAGAGTATTTCACTAAAATTTGCACTACCTGCGAAGAATTTCTTTGCATATCTTCAGTTGCGGAATTATTATAGTCAAATACAACAGGCATATGGGTTTGGATGGGGTACGCAGGTGATACCTAATGGGCTTAAATTATATAGGGCAGGAGTACATTCTATCTCTTATTGGTATAAATCCATTCTTATACGTACAGTACTAGTACATATAAAAAAAATTAAGGAAAAATGTATGAATTTTCCAACAATAACAGAACAATCTATTACGCAAAGCATCAGGTTAGCGGAATTAGCTACGGAATCTGTGAGTTGGAGGGAATCACAATTTAAATGAATAAATAATTTTTATCTGACCCCTGACAGAATATCAAAATGGTCCACAGACCATCAGAATACTGCATGTTGTAAATGTAAAAAGGAAAGGGCAGATATTCTGCATTGTATGTGGTCGTGTATAAAAATTAGACAACTTTGGTCCAAAGCCAATTTTTAGCTAAATACGTTTTTAGAGAAGAGGATAACGTTATCAGATTTCCACTGTTTCTTTTTATATTATGATCAATTTCATCTTAATGTTAGTGTTTAAAATTTAATTAATACGCTAATCTTGGTTACACGGAATCTCATATTAAGGAGCTGGAAAGATTCAAAGGTTCCAAGCATAACTGAATTAATTAATAAAATATATGTACAAATGATCTCAGAACTACATGATATAAAATTGTTTTCTGAGCCACGTATGAAGGCATTTTTTTCAAAGTGGAAGAAAATGATCTTAGCATGGCCAATTACAGTGCAACTCCAATTTACTGCCCCTATTAGGAAGTCGGAAACCTTTCTTTCCTTAGTGGTGGCAGATTTTCTTCCTCAAACATGGTTACCAGATACTAGGAGAGGTACTTAATTTAATTAGGATAATTAATAGGGTCAGAGACGTATATGGAGGTTGAGGGGGTTATAGGGGAGAGAGGGGCTTTTTTATGTTTAATTTATTAGGTATTTTTGAACATGAAAAATATGTTTTTTATACTGTATAGGTATAGAGAGGAGCTCAAGGAAAGAATATATATTTTTTTGGTAATATATATCTTCTTGCTGTGCAAACTATAATGTAAAAATTTAAATGTCTGGTTATTATTTGATGTTTTTTTTGTGATGAAATGAATATATATATTATTTATTATTTGGTATTGTAAAATATTGTAAAAAAAATCAATAAAAGCTAATGTACCATGTGTACACTGGGAAGGAAAAAAAAATAGGGGCCCGATGATTGGCCATATGGGTCTGAAGGTCATCAACCGGTTTTTCGACATAGAATCACCCATATGGATAGTGTGAAAAGTACACAATGTATTTAGTTGTGCAGTTAACCCTATGTCGGATCTCATATTTCTTATTAGTCCAGGGATGAGTAAAGTATCTTGTGTTGGATAGACCATTGCAAGTAGTACATCCAGAACATTTGTAACATCCAGGTTTCACCTGTTCCAACCATGTTGTTGCTTTATAGCTTTGGATGGGATCTACTTTGACTAAGATATCCCTAATGGACCTTGACCTTCTGTATCCCATCTTGGAGTGATTCATACCCCTAAAGGGTAGAGCCAAATCTGTCCCAACAATATGCCAATCCTTTTTTTAATATAGAATGCAATTCATTTTTGTCCACCATATAGGTAGTAATAAAAGTTAGTCTATCCATCATTTCCATTGGTTTTGCACCTTTGTAGGGCCATCTCTTGGTTCATTTCCCAAAATTTGGTTAAGTGCTGATCTTTTTGTGATGCCTTGTACCCGCATTGTACAAATCTTTATTTAATCTCCAGCAACTGGGTATGTGCCAAGGCTTCCTCACTGTTGTTACTAACTACTCGTTGGCAGCTCGTTGCATTTAACAAAGAATTCTTATCTGTCTCTTTTCGAAACAATGTGGACATCAGTTGACCCTCTTTCTATAAATCTTTAAGTCGACCAAGACAATTTTTTTGTACATTGTATGACATTTTGAACTGTAAAGATGGCCTTAAACCATTTAGGTTGGTAAACAAATCCTAAAGTTCGACTTCAGTGCCCTCCCACACCATAAACAAGTTGTCTATGAACTTTTGAAGAATTTGATATGTTGATGTTGAAATTGGTTAGTACCAAACTGTTCGAATTCTGCCATATACAGATTGGCATAGAATGGGGCCACATTGTACCCCATCGCTGTGCCCATTAATTGCAGATAGAAATCCTGTTCAAATTTGAAGTAGTTTCTTGTTAAGCACATTTCCAATAGTTCCATTATCAGTCCCACAGGAGGACCCACATATGGGTATCTCTGAAGATGGTTTAATATTGCCAGCAGTCCTTGTTCATTAGGTATAACTGTGCAGAGGCTTACTACATCTAACGTTACCAACAACACTGATTAATTATATATATAAAAACAAAATAGAAAGCACTCTTCAACAATAAAGTTTCAATTTATTTAAACATATCAGTGACGTTTCAAGGAGGTTATCTCCGTCTTCAGACCATATAAAATAGCAAAGCACACACATACCTTACTCTTTATACCCCATCACCAAACACCTATGCTGCGATACCGGAAGTACCTCTGCGTCCTGGCCGCAGCACTGTGCAGGCCCGGCCTGTTGCCATGGTTACCGGAAGCGGCATGTCTAAATAACACAGAAAAAGACACCAGACAGTAATATGAGACATGGTATACAACAGTATGACTTGCAATCTGTAATCTGCTTCAATTCAACATAATGGATAAATATATATCACTTAACCCTACAATACTAGAAAAATGTCAACCGAATATATATATAACATTTAACTAAGAATTGCAGGTTTTCCAATTTTAGAAATGTTCTGCTATTTCTCATATTTTTTTATTTATTGAATTAAAAATGGAAGCATATTTTAATTTTTTTAGCAGCTTAAAAGGAAAAAAACCAAAAACAAAAACCCAGTTTTCACAGACACAGAATTAAATATAATAACTACAGGCATATGCAAATGCAAAAGTAGAAAGGTATCATTATTTTAAAATGAGAACATAATCAAATAGAAGTGTTCCTTAAATTACTGGTTCAAATTGATTTTTGGGAAAGTTATAGTTATTTATTTTATTTACTTTAGTTTTATAAAATATTATTTTGTGATTGTCTTTAATTATGGACCCTACTAAAAATAATTATACTATCTGTAACACAACAAGCTACTTATTTTTTTTTATATAAATGTTTGTCTAAATTGTGAACCCAGGAAATCACAAATGGGGATAGCACGGAGGAGACTTACCAAGTCTCAAATAGCCATATAAAAAGTAACAAAGTCTTGAACATTTGAATTTAACCATTTCTCTTTTGTAATGAGAGAATTTCTTGGGATCCAATGGTTTTTGAAGTTAAACGCACCAGCTCTTTAATATTTTGTTAAGTTTTGGGTATTTCATTGTTTTCTAGTATGTTCATTACAGAGGTCGTCCTCTTATCCTTTTTCATCCTCCTCAAATCCACCCCTCACTTTTATATCCTTTCCTCTTCATACCCTGCTATGACCCATCCTCTCTTTACCCACCCTCCCTCATCCCTTCAGGTCTAAAAATTAAGAATTTATATTTCGTCACTATGTCTGACATGGTTAAAAATATTTTTTTTGTGTTATTTGAAAATGTTGGTTGTTGCAATTTTATTATATTCTTATGGTTGGTATAGTTTTCCAACTAATAATTAACTTGATTTCACAATTTAGGATGAAACAATATAAAAAATACTTATTTCACCCTTAGGTATGTTTTGGTAGGATGCTACAAAAACTGTTCACAGGGTATTGCAGATTTGTACTTTAAACACTTTTCTCTCTCTTGATGGCTTGTACTTTGCTCCTTCCCCACACTTAAAGACTCAAACACATTTGGTCCCTTTAATTTCATATGTTCAGATTGAGCATTTTTACACATTAAATTCAAACTATGACTATTAAAGTAATATCGCACAATGTTAGGGGGCTAAACTTGGACATAAAAAGGAAGAAAGCTATTATTGAATATAAAACAGCTAGGGCACATATATATTATGCTGCAGGAAACGCACTTCACCTCACATTGTACTCCCAAATATTGGGATAAAATGTTTCCTATACAATTTAACGCAATCAACAAAAATAAAATATGTGGAGTTTCCATACTCTTACATGCGTCCCTTAATTTCAAGGAAGAGGAAACTATCAGAGATATAGAGGGAAGATTTCTCATTGTCAGGGGTTACATTCAAAACACTCCAATACTTTTAGTAAATTTGTATGCCCCTAAAGATAATCAAGCTCCATTTATTGCTGGACTTAGTAAACAGTTAATGCAATGAGAAAGATATAAAACTATTATAGGTGGGGATTTTAATATGACTCTAAACAATAATTTGGAAAGGACCACCAAAGAAGCTAGCCCATCCAAAGGACACAAAATATCTTAACAACCTTTAAGGGACTTCCTTTTAGACCAGAACTTGATAGACGGGTGGAGAGCTCTTAACAAAAGTTCAAGGGACTTTACATATTTTTTGTCAGTGCATAATACATATTCCAGAATTGCTTAGCCAAATTATGATGCCATTACTTATTTCAGCAAATATTGTTGGGTTCTCGTGGTCAGATCACCCAATAGTAGAAATAACCCTTACAGGACTATTAAATCCAAATAGAATCAGATCTTGGTCTTTACACACTAGTCTTTTAAAAGATATAGACATAGCGGAGTTTATAACCATTAATGAAGGCTCCACTTCAAATCCAATCTTTAGCTGGGGGGCTCTTCAATTATTAGTTAGAGGTCTATTAATCTCTGAATCCCACAAATTAAAAATTCGTAATAGAACCAAACTAGAAGAGCTTAAGAAAGAAATTGCTACACTTGGAAAACAATCTTTACAAAACCCGAACAAAGCCATATCTAAAAACCTTAAAGACAAAAATGAAGCGCTAAATCAAATACTCGATAAAGAGGCAGTTCAAGCCATCAAACTGGTAGACACACAATATTATCTTTAAAAGCCAGACACAATGCTAGCCAATAAGTTAAAAGAAATTACCCGAAACACCAGCAGATAGCCTGCACGGTTACAAATGATCCCCTAAAAATAGTAAACACTTTTGCAGATTTTTTTTGTAACTTATATAACCTTCCTATTACTAATAAGTACCCAGACACAACTAAAGAGTTGAGCAACTTCATGGAGTCATCCCAAATGCCGAAAATATCAGAAGAAAATAAAGACTTACTAAACACGCCTATAACGCTCAAGGAATTTTCTTTAGCCATTAAAGATCTTAAAAGAAATAAAACACCGGATCCGGACGTTTCGGGGGGTCCTTTTATAGAGACCTTCATCAACTACTTATCCCTCAGTTAAACTATTCAATTTGTCAGTATATTTATAAAAATCTTAGCAGTATTCTCCAAACAATGTGTGAGTATATGGCAGGGAATATATTTAACAATCTTTCTTTAGACCGAACCCACAATCAATATACTTCTACTAAGACAACAAAATTAATATAAATACCTGAATTCTTTATTATTAAATATTTAAATGTGTATATTTGTGAGAATTAGAATATGAGTCGACACTATATGCGTTTAAAACTATTCAAATAAAATATGCTATGCAAAGCTCATGCAATTTTACCTTTAAAACCAGCCTTTCATTCAGAGCTGCATTTAAAATATTACAATGAGATCTAAAATAGCAGCTACAAACATTCAGCAATATGATTTACAGTTTAATTTTACCCTGTTAATACAATGAGGTTCCAAAATCTTTAACAGCTCAATACCCAAGCAACACAATTCTAACAGTGCTAATTTAAACAATAGGACATTATATACTTCTATTAAAATATCAGAAATTGTATATATTATTTATGTAAAAACCCAATTCTGAATTATGACTCTATAGTTGTATAGATAAAACAATTTAGCATCAAGGATATGTATTTAACAATATACAGACTGAATATAAACTATAGTATAAACTGTTCCCTTTAAGTCTCTCAACTATACTTTAAACTACAGCTATTATGCATATATCTGTGTTAAAATATTAATTGCAACCGTCTTTCTTTTTATATATATACGTTACCGAAATTGATAGTTCAGTTACCAAGGATTCCTTGTTTCATCTCAGAAAATAAATAAGTACATTTTTGCAATCACTGAGAAAAGGGTAGATCAGCTTGCTCAGAATGAATGTATTTTGAACGCCCAGCAGTAGATCATTCAAGTCAGCAATATCTCTCTGTCTGTCCTTTTTCTTCCTCCTGCATTTACTTAAATAAGTTTTTCACTCATTTATGAAACCATGGGAGTGGCCCTACCAGATCTGACCATCCCATTGGTTAGGTGAGATGTCTATTTGGATTGGCCCTCGGTCACCACGGAAACCAATCCTTTTTTTTTTTTTTGAACAGCTAAATCCTTTAACTGCTATACCGGTATTGGCCCTTAGGTGGCAGCAGACATACAACATAGCAATTCATTTAAACACATCTCTGAACATTTCAAATTTTTCTTTAAAATGTGTAATAACTGCCATAATTCCCGTATATTAATAAGTTCACAATATCAATCACAGATGGGTAGGATCACATTACCTCTCTGGTCATTTTGATATGAAACATGTGTCTAACATCTGGAAAACAGGAAAGCATGTTATATATACATATAATTCAAAATATGGTATTATTAAAATTGTTATTTAATCTATAATAATTCTGAATTTATTTCCTATATAAATATCCCATGCAGCAATTATCTATCTAATATAATATATTTCATTTCAACATATATATACATATATGGATTATTTGAATCATTTCAAACATATCTGAAACTATTGGCCTCATTCCCTTTGTAAAATGTATTTAATTTTACTTATGCTACGTGGATTGTAAATGCTAATCTGTCTGCTCTCAGTAAATTTCAAAGTTACACCATAGCACATGTCTGTTGGCTAAGGCCTTCACTGCCCCACCCACATAGCATGGGGTCAATCCATGAGTAGTTGTAAAAGTCACAATACAACATATTTTCTGTTTAGCTAGCAATGCAGACGTGTATTTGATGTTTAGGGGTAATTAACTCCTATGTGCATAAAAACTGTTTCCCTATGATTTTGACCAGCTTCAAGAGGGTATTCCAGACACCTCGTCCACACTCATAGCATGGGTTATAGAGTGCTATGAAATTTGCACTTCCTAATTAAGAAGCAAATGTTTCCCTTTTGTTTCTTGGGACATGCTGTCTGTAGTTCAGCCTGGAGATGTATATTCAATTTGTGGGGGTTTCTGAGTCAAATCCTGACATCAGAATTGCAATCCTATTTCAAAGAATATATGATAAAAATATGGTTTCATACATAAACACATTCCCCTGTCTTATTTACACACACACATACATATATATATATAATATATGTCATTTATCTGTAGCCTGACAAATTTAATAATGCAAGGTACAGGCATTTCACAAGGTATGTTGTTAGCCCGTATCTCAGTTATTTAAAAACCAAGGAAAAGCCCATAGTACTGTCAAAATTATAGGCCCATCTCCCTTATCAATCAGGATATCAAACTTTTTACCAACATTTTAGCAAATATATTTAATACTGTCATCACAATACTAATTCATACTGATCAGGCCGGGTTCATAAAATAAAGAGAAGCCCCAGATAATATCCGCTTAATTATAAATCTTATAAATTACACCCATACAAAAGAAGCTCAGCCTGGAGATGTATATTCAATTTGTGGGGGTTTCTGAGTCAAATCCTGACATCAGAATTGCAATCCTATTTCAAAGAATATCTGATAAAAATATGGTTTCATACATAAACACATTCCCTGTCTTATTTATACACACACACACACACACACACACACACACACACACACACACACACACACACACATATATATATATATATATATATATATATATATATATATATATATATATATATATATATATATACAGGGAGTGCAGAATTATTAGGCAAGTTGTATTTTTGAGGATTAATTTTATTATTGAACAACAACCATGTTCTCAATGAACCCAAAAAACTCATTAATATCAAAGCTGAATAGTTTTGGAAGTAGTTTTTAGTTTGTTTTTAGTTATAGCTATTTTAGGGGGATATCTGTGTGTGCTGGTGACTATTATTGTGCATAATTATTAGGCAACTTAACAAAAAACAAATATATACCCATTTCAATTATTTATTTTTACCAGTGAAACCAATATAACATCTCAACATTCACAAATATACATTTCTGACATTCAAAAACAAAACAAAAACAAATCAGTGACCAATATAGCCACCTTTCTTTGCAAGGACACTCAAAAGCCTGCCATCCATGGATTCTGTCAGTGTTTTGATCTGTTCACCATCAACATTGCGTGCAGCAGCAATCACAGCCTCCCAGACACTGTTCAGAGAGGTGTACTGTTTTCCCTCCTTGTAAATCTCACATTTGATGATGGACCACAGGTTCTCAATGGGGTTCAGATCAGGTGAACAAGGAGGCCATGTCATTAGATTTTCTTCTTTTATACCATTTCTTGCCAGCCACGCTGTGGAGTACTTGGACGCGTGTGATGGAGCATTGTCCTGCATGAAAATCATGTTTTTCTTGAAGGATGCAGACTTCTTCCTGTACCACTGCTTGAAGAAGGTGTCTTCCAGAAACTGGCAGTAGGACTGTGAGTTGAGCTTGACTCCATCCTCAACCCGAAAAGGCCCCACAAGCTCATCTTTGATGATACCAACCCAAACCAGTACTCCACCTCCACCTTGCTGGCGTCTGAGTCGGACTGGAGCTCTCTGCCCTTTACCAATCCAGCCACGGGCCCATCCATCTGGCCCATCAAGACTCACTCTCATTTCATCAGTCCATAAAACCTTAGAAAAATCAGTCTTGAGATATTTCTTGGCCCAGTCTTGACGTTTCAGCTTGTGTGTCTTGTTCAGTGGTGGTCGTCTTTCAGCCTTTCTTACCTTGGCCATGTCTCTGAGTATTGCACACCTTGTGCTTTTGGGCACTCCAGTGATGTTGCAGCTCTGAAATATGGCCAAACTGGTGGCAAGTGGCATCTTGGCAGCTGCACGCTTGACTTTTCTCAGTTCATGGGCAGTTATTTTGCGCCTTGGTTTTTCCACACGCTTCTTGCGACCCTGTTGACTATTTTGAATGAAACGCTTGATTGTTCGATGATCACGCTTCAGAAGCTTTGCAATTTTAAGAGTGCTGCATCCCTCTGCAAGATATCTCACTATTTTTGACTTTTCTGAGCCTGTCAAGTCCTTCTTTTGACCCATTTTGCCAAAGGAAAGGAAGTTGCCTAATAATTATGCACACCTGATATAGGGTGTTGATGTCATTAGACCACACCCCTTCTCATTACAGAGATGCACATCACCTAATATGCTTAATTGGTAGTAGGCTTTCGAGCCTATACAGCTTGGAGTAAGACAACATGCATAAAGAGGATGATGTGGTCAAAATACTCATTTGCCTAATAATTCTGCACTCCCTGTATATATAATATATATGTGATTTATCTGTAGCCTGACATAATTCCCCCTTTCAAATTCAAATATATGTAGGACACATGTATTTGAATTGGATCAAAGTCAGTGGTATTTGGTGAGGATGTTGACCGTACACACCATAGACAGTCTTCTATGTAGAGAGTCCGTCATTTTTGAGCCTTCATGTTCATCAGCTAGGCATCTTTAAACTACAGTATGTCTTTAGTGCATTTGGGGATATGAAACTTCATTCTCCCTCTATGACTTGTAGTTGGGATCTAGGATGACATGCCTGCAATTGATTGATATGGATCCATTTATCTATGAAACTTTGATTTTTGGGGATCCTTATTTTATAGGCCACTGGAGATATTTTGTCAGTAATGACAAAAGGACCTTTCCATGAGGGAAGAAATTTCTTCTCCCTAACCTGATCTCTTCCAAAGTTATAAAGATAAACTTTATCATTTATGTCATATTCCTTTTTGGACGTTTTGAGATCATAATAGGTATTAGTGGCAGTTGCAGCTCTTTCTAAATTCCTTTGAGCAAATGCAAAGGCATATTGCAGGTGCTTTCTTAGGTTCTCCACATATTCATGTGTATTGGCAGCGTTTATCAAGTTTTGGTCTGATGTACGGTACAGCAGATGCTGAGGTAGAACCATTCTTCTACCAGTCATCAGTTCAAAAGGTGACATCTTGGTAGCACTACTTGGAGTTGCTCTTAATGCCATTAGGACTAGAGGTAGTCTTTACCCGTTTCACTCACAAACTTTTTGAGGATTTTAACAATGGACTGGTTGTAACGCTCTACACCACCACTTGAGGCAGCTCTAAGCAATATGGAGCTTTCTTTTAACCCCTAGTATTTTCCACATTTTGGTCATCACTTCGCTAGTGAAGTGGGTCCCCCCGATCTGACTTGATTCTTTGGGGCAAAACAAATCTGGAAAATACATTGTTGATGAGCAATGCTGCACATGTTTCAGCACTATTGTTAGGTGCACTAATGCACTCTACTCATTTAGTGAACAGGCATGTCACGGTTAACATGTATTTGTTACCTCCTGATGATCTTTTTACTGGACCGATAAAATCAATTTGTACATCTGACCATGGCATTACCATCCCCCTCTTCTGCAATGGCGATCTATGCGTTGATGCAGTGGGTTGGAACTGTGGACAGATTAAACAACCTTGACGGTAGGTTTGAACATCTTTTAACATGCCTGGCCAAAAAGCGTAATCACGCAATATTTCATATGTGAGTTTGGCACCACGATGACCAGATGTGGGAGCATCATGGGCATGTTGAAGCATTAGACCTCTGAACTTGGTGGGTACTACCCATTGCTGGATGCCAGTTTTGGAGGTCCTAATTAACAAACCATCCTGTAACTTGAATTGTGATCTAGATTTTATTAAGATCCTAAGATCTTCTTTGCCAATACAATCATCTTTTGAGATGGGGTTGCTTTCAGGATCTTCTATGTGTTTATAGAAGATGCCTACAATGGGGTCTTCTTTTTGACTAGTGATCAGGTCCTCACTAGGAGAATCCTGACTCTATTGTACCAAGTTAGGCTCACTCTGTTGTTTTGCCTGGTTTCTGGTAATGGCTTCTACCTGAATTGCAACCATTAAGTGGTCAATATTAAGGAGTTCTCCAGTTATGGCTCCTTGTTTGGCTAATGAATCCGCAAGATCATTGCCTTCCTTATCAGGACCTAGAATTCTGGAATGACCCGTGGTCTTTTTCCAGTGTATGGTTAAATCATTGGATACCACCAGATTATCAATCTCGCAGAACAACTTGCCATGCTTGACTGGTTTGTTATTGCTTTTCTGCATGCCATTTCTTTTCCAAGTTGGCAGGTATTCAACAAAACTGTCACGCACATAATTTGAGTCAGTTATGATCACAAATTCATGAATACCATGTTCAATAGCCATTTCAATGGTTTTTAGAATAGCAGTTAGTTCTGCAACTTAACTGGATCTTGGTCCAATGTTAAAACCTACAGATATATTTGGGAATCCATTTGCCCAAGTTATACCAATGCCAGCGACTAATCTGCGCTCATTATCAATAGTGGCATGGTAAGAACAACCATCAACATATTATAATTTACTGCATTAGGAAATTTCTTTTGTTAGCATTTATATTTCATTTAGCCTAACAGAAAATTTATATTTCAATATCAGATGTCAATATTTCATAGTCATATCACATCAAAGTAACTTCCATATATCCATCTCACTATATTTCAAGAGATGTATTTAAAACTTTATAAACATTTATTGCACATTCATATGATGTGACTTATTTCATCCCATGTATCGTCCTGTATGTGTCATCTTTTAGTTCCATCTGGAAAACAGGAAAGCATGTTATATATTCATATAATTCAAAATATGGTATTATTAAAATTGTTATTTAATCTATAATAATTCTGAATTTATTTCCTGTATAAATATCCCATGCAGCAATTATCTATCTAATATAATATATTTCATTTCAACATATATATACATATATGGATTATTTGAATCATTTCAAACTATTGGCCTCATTCCCTTTGTAAAATGTATTTAATTTTACTTATGCTACGTGGATTGTAAATGCCAATCTGTCTGCTCTCCGTAAATTTCAAAGTTACACCATAGCACATGTCTGTTGGCTAAGGCCTTCACTGCCCCGCCCACATAGCATGGGGTCAATCCATGAGTAGTTGTAAAAGTCACAATACAACATATTTTCTGTTTAGCTAGCAATGCAGACGTGTATTTGATGTTTAGGGGTAATTAACACCTATGTGCATAAAAACTGTTTCCCTATGATTTTTACCAGCTTTAAGAGGGTATTCCAGACACCTCGTCCTCACTCATAGCATGGGGGACAGAGTGCTATGAAATTTGCACTTCCTAATTAAGAAGCAAATGTTTCCCTTTTGTTTCTTGGGACATGCTGTCTGTAGTTCAGCCTGGAGATGTATATTCAATTTGTGGGGGTTTCTGAGTCAAATCCTGACATCAGAATTGCAATCCTATTTCAAAGAATATATGATAAAAATATGGTTTCATACATAAACACATTCCCCTGTCTTATTTACACACATACATATATATATATATATATATATATATATATATATATATTTATATATATATATATATATATATAATATATATGTCATTTATCTGTAGCCTGACAAATTTAATAATGCAAGGTACAGGCATTTCACAAGGTATGTTGTTAGCCCGTATCTCAGTTATTTAAAAACCAAGGAAAAGCCCATAGTACTGTCAAAATTATAGGCCCATCTCCCTTATCAATCAGGATATCAAACTTTTTACCAACATTTTAGCAAATATATTTAATACTGTCATCACAATACTAATTCATACTGATCAGGTCGGGTTCATAAAATAAAGAGAAGCCCCAGATAATATCCGCAAAATTATAAATCTTATAAATTACACCCATACAAAAGAAATGCCTTCTCTGTTCCTATATTTGGATGCAGAGAAGGCATTTGATAGAATTAACTGGGATTATATGCATGCCGTCTTATTTAGATTTGGAATCACAGGACCTTTTCATGACGCGATATCGAAACTGTACTCAATTCCTGAAGCCTTTGTGAGGCTGGCGGGTTTTCAATCCAAAGGTATGAAAATAAGAAATGAAACTAGACAGGGTTGCCTGTTATCCCCTCTTGTATTTGCATTAAGCATTGTATCCCTAGCAGCTAAGATTAGGGACAATCCAGATATCTCTGGAATCCTTCTAAACTCACAAAACTACAAGATTTAATTATTTGCAGATGATATCATACTCACTTACTAAACCACTTCTATCACTTCCACCATTGTACTCTATTATTCACAAATTCAGACATCTTTCAGGCTATAAAATAAATGAAGAATAGTGTAAAGCACTTGACATACAACTCCCACAACACACGAAAAAACTTCTAGGAATAAATTTAACAACTGTTTATAATTTGGCAGGTAAAAAGAGCAGATATTTGAAATCTTATGGCCAGAAACCGAAAAGGAGGAGTGGGAGTACCAAATATAGTGCCATATTATTATGCAGCTAGAATGCCTCAGACTTCACACTGGTATATATTCAACAGTGTTAAACAATGGGTTGAACTAGAATCTAATCTAATGGAAATAGATCAGATTTCCAGAATTTTGTGGACCCCCAAACGATTTTGGCCACCACGGAAAAATCTCTTTACAGTAATAGAACATACCATACGTTTATGGGAATTATTGACATGAAAATTCCATTTAATTATTTCTAAATCCACTTTGATACCCTTAGCCACTTTAGGCTCCCCAATTGAGGAATCACTCAAACAAAAATGGTCCAACAAAGGGTTATACTGATTAGCGGACATATTGAGACAGAATAAACCCATAACTTTTGAGCAATATGCGAGCATAGATACCTCAGAGAAACACCCCTGGTTTCATTATTTACAATTAAAATCAAGACTACATGAAGTGTTAAGGAAGGAGACAAATTTACGGCTAGATTACGAGTTATGCGGTAATAGGGGCGCGGTGCTAACTTGCAGATTATTTCCATTGCGTATCTTTTTTTTAACGTAGGTATTACGAGTCTCAAAACAACCTCGTAACGCTTCGCGGTAACACGACTACCGCGTTAATTTTTTACGCGTAATCACGGCTGCGTTAAACATTCTCCCATAGAGATCAATGATAAATGAAAGAAGCACGGATTTTTCAGCTAACAATCGATCTCGCGTGAAATACGCACTGCTCTGTCATATTACGTACACGAAATAATGCACAACAAAAACACAGCTCAAATGTACAACATTGGTTTTGTTCCGTGTTGCAAGATCGTAACGTATTTATGTATTCCTCGTTTAATGTTAATGTTGTGCATTCTTTTTCTTTTCCGATTGTGAATGTGTAATGCGTATGTGCTATGTTGCGTGATCTTGCAACACGGAACAAAATACGAAAAAAGAATTGCACACTCATACACAAGCAAAACATTCGCATTCATGATTACAGAACAAATAAACATTTACAACACTTCACAAATACGACACCATCACAAATATGTATTTACATTTACAGATAATACTTTTTGACAATGTTATGCAAAACGATCACTATGACATTATCACTTTATACACATTACACAAATACTAAATCAATATGAGCATGTGCAAATTCACACAACTAATACACATTGCACACATACTAATTACAAACAAAGCACACCTGAACATACTTTACTTTGCAAACTGGTACATCATTAAACATTTACATAGGGTATATAAGCACGCTACAAACATGACTTCTTTGACTGTGTTGGAGGGTTTTGTGAGATTAGAGAGGAGAGAGATTTAGTGAGTTAGTGTGAGAGAGTGAGTTAGTGCTAGTTAGTGTTAGTGTTATTGTGAGAGTTAGTGTTAGTGTGAGATAGGGAGTTAGTGTAAGAGAGTGTGTTAGTGAGAGAGCGTTAGTGAGAGAGAGTTTGTCTGGGTGAGTGTGCGAGTGGTTTTGGTTAATACTTATATAAACACATTTACACGAAAACACATTCATTACATACAAACACTTATCAATAACACTACATACACTCCATACCCCATTCCGTTTAAGCCCATACCCATCCCATAGTTAGATTTTGTTTACATATCCTCATTTTAGTCTTTTTCTACATTTTTGTCTGTTTAATACCCCTTACCCTCTATTATGTATATCCCTTTCACACTTTTTGCACTTTTGACCCCCTTTCATTGGGGCACATTCACTTTTTGTTTGAGTATGTCAGGAGGCTGGGGTAGGGGGCAGATTAACCCACAGCTATTAGAGCTCATTAGGCAGCAGCTTAGAGAAGAGATTGTAGAGGAGGTTAGTCAGGAGAGGGGGAGAGGGAGAGGTAGGGGAACTGGACAGAAAGGGGGAGGGGAAGCGGTGGGTGGACCCGGCCACTTTGTTGAAGATGAACAAGTGGCTGGGACCAGTGGCGTGCAGTGTAGACAGGGAGCTTCACAGCCCGGGAAACCAAGGCTCACATCACAGGGGAAAGCCAAGCAGAGTAGGGAGGTGAGATATACCATGGATGAGAAGGAGGCCCTTCTAGAGGCTTATAGTATCAAGTCTACAGATTAGGTGTGCATTTAAACAGACTGAAAACAAATGCAAAAACACATTCAGATTGACCATATAGATATCAGAAACACGGTTTGGAAAATGCGGAAATCGTATTGATTGCTTTTGCTTACAATAGAATTACAAAGGCAGCCTCATTAATACACTTTCAAATACAACATTTACATCTTTATTTGGAACTGTGCTAATATCTCAATTTCTTTCTTTTTACAATATACAGAGTCTGAGCCCGGGGAGGAGGAAGCACAGCACCCACAGGCTCCTCCACCCAGGCATGAGAGTGGTGCAGATGACTCGCCACCTCTGGGAGACCTGGAAGACATCCCTGTACCATCATCCCCTGAAGAAGCACCCACTACAGAAGAGATCCCTGCAGCAGCCCTCCGTGCACCAGCAACCCGCCGTGCAGCAGCTACTCATGAGGAGATACCCGCAGAGATAGCAGATCTTAAAAGATTTTCTAAAAGAGATGTGTGCCTCCCGGAGGGAACAGGCGGAAAGCAGAGTCCACCTGATGGAAGTAATTGATATTCGCCAAGACCAAAGAGAGATGTTGAATACTCTTAAGGATATATTGCAGGTCCTCCGGGAGGCGAAAAACACACCATTTGCTGCTGCTGGACCATCTTCTCCTGGGCCTCCTCTATCTCCTCAGCCGGGTGATCCCAGTACTTCTCCCCCTCTTCCTCAAACATCTCCTATGAGAACTCATCAGAGGGGGCAGTTGCCCCCCCCTAGAGCCTCAGTCTCGTGGGAAGAGGGGAAGGAAAAGGAAGTAATTTTAGTATCATTTTTGTATTTATTTTATGTGTAATGTATAGATATGTGATAATGTGGTCTTCTTACACTTGTGGAGCACACTCAGTATATCAAACATTTTATGATTTTTACATCTTTAAATCATACAATCAAATCACAGATGACTGTATCTAACTCCACCTTAAATTTGCTAAAATACTTGAGTTTAAAATTATCTGCTTAATCTGTGTTGATATTTTTTAATTCCAAGATTTTAAAATAAGTATATTTGTGTGCAGTCACTAGAGGCAGGTGAGGCAGTGCTTCACCTCTCATATGGGCAAAAATATATATTTTTTTTATTGGCTTTAAAAAAAAAAATTGTAAATTTTTTTCCCCCAGCATTTTTTTTTCTTACAGCTACATGTTGTGCAATGGAGAGGCACAAGCAGGTCTGCCCACCATTACACAACATGCTGCGCCACCTACTGGATGCAAGTGGTTAAGCTCATTGCATGGCCCATTAACTGCTTATTTGAGGCAGTCCTATTTGGGCTGAACCAATCCAGCGAGAGGCATTAGTAAGTGGAACATAGGGTTGGGGCTGGATGTTAAATCATATAAAACAAAACAAAAACGGAAAAAAACAACTTTAATATATTTTGTTGCTGTCCTGTGAACTTGCTAGCTTTGCTAAAGTGAAAAAGAGAGTTCTGTACTACCCCTCTAAGTGCAGTGGAATGTGCCACTGTCACTTCCTGAATCCTTACAGAGCAGGAAAAGAGGCACAGAGAGCAGTGTTTCAGCCACATCTTATTAAAGTAAGATTTTACTGAAAGGGATTCTGTTAGTGAAAATGATAATTTAATGAATGTGGTTTAGTGTTTTTTTACTCTTTTACAGCAGGGTCGTTTTTGTATTTTGTTTACTCAAACTTTACACCCACTAACTTAGCAGCTTGCCTCTGTACTTCACACTAAATTATAGACTAATTTTCTGAACTCTCTGTAGCTCTGCTGTTTTATTACTTTAAAATGCAGTGGCCCCCCCCCCCCTTGTGTGTGTGTGTGTGTCTGTCTCTCTATCTATCCATCTCTCTCCTTATGTGTTGTTCTCCCCCATGGTCTCTTTCTCTCTCTGTCTCTCTTCCTCCCCCTCTGACTCTCATCCCTTATGTAATGAAAGAATCTATAAGCATAATTTGCAGCATTAAAGTAAAAAGTATGTTTTAAACATATTTTAATGGGCATGGATTTCTAGATCTCATAATCAGAGCAAGCATTGTGTTATCTGGCAAGAGTTTCTGTTACAATCCTTTTAGACTAAAATCAGATGTTTACTAAGTTGACCAGTTTTCCAAGACACCATTTAAAGGGACATGAAGCCCATATGAAACCCATATGCAAATTTAAATAACTTTCCAATTTACATCTAATATCTAATTTTCTTCATTCTTTTGATGTCCTTTGTTGAAAATTATATCTAAATATGCTCAGTAGCTGCTGATTGGTGGCTGCACATAGATACCTCATGTGATTTGCTCACCCATGTGCATTGCTATTTCTTCAACAAAGGATATCTAAAGAATGAAGGCGTATCCTAGCCACTGCCTCACCAGCCTCTGACGTCACTGCACGTCACTGATTTGATATCAGGCCTGTGCTTGTAAAATTGATACTTTAACAGTCAAGGGACTAATATTTTGTTTACATGTCAGAATATTAGATGGATGTATTTCTTCTTAGTTTACTGTGATAGAGATGTATCAAATATGTATTTTCAAGAAAATAACAAAATTTTAAAGATATAGTATGTAAATATATTTATTTAAAATATATTATTTTGGAATTCATCAAAAAATAAAATCTGAAAGAGAAAGAAAAGAAATATTAAAAACAGTCAATTAGGTTATTTAATTAACACGTCTCAAAATATTCTGAACATCTAATAATTTACAAATCATCTTCTGTCTATGCTCTAACATGTATGGTTTGTCTTGATATTAAAAACAGGTTCATACTGGAGATCTATAGCTATCCATATTTTAAAATTAATCACATTAAATTGTATAATCTATATGTGAATTACACAGATTAGCATTACAATTAGACAATAATGCATATCATATTTGACATTAAAAATATTGTATAAGGGACATAAATGAATGTAATATTTCATGTCCCTTCAAATAATAATATACCTAAATGTCAGCTATGAAATGTATCTCTTTGTCTGATTGGTCAGAATCTGAGTCCTCTCTAGCACAAAGTAGGGGTAATGTATATAAAATAAACCTATTCTAAAATAGGACATGTATTTATTCCTAATTCTTGGAACTATATTCCTCCTATGAAGTGAGGGCTTTTAATAAAGTGAACAGCAACGTTTCGGGGCTATTGCCCCTTTGTCAAGCTAAAAATGTAATGCACAAGCAAACACTTTATAGCATAGTTAATTAAAACAAGGACCAATAGGAGCACCTGTAGAAGGCGGGGTTACACAAGAGAGACAAACCTTTTCTCATACATAGTAACATTCATTTAATTAACCCCAAAATGGGATCCTAAAGGGCCTAAATTAAAAACATCATATGAGAGGGGACAATTAAAGATGAATACATAGCCATCTAGATAGATAGGGATAAAAACTAGAGAAACATGATACTAAAATCATAATAATGGATTGAGATCAAACTCCCTATTCATGCCTTTAGGGTAAAGTGTGTCTAGTTTCCATATCCACTTGGCCTCTCTGTATAGAAGCTCTCTATGTCTATCACCCACCTAGGTTTTCTTTTTATTTGATCTAATACCATAAACCGAAGTTGGTTTACTTGATGTCCCATTTTTAAAAAATTAGCAGGCACAGGAAGGTCTTTAGTACTGTCATTTCTGATAGTGGACTTATGTTGTCCTATACGGTCCCTTACCCTTTGGGTGGTCTCACCTATATATAACAGCCCACAAGGACATTTAAAGGCGTATACAACGTAGGATGAGTTACAGGTAAAAAAATCCCGGTATTTTAAATTTACACCCGGAGAAGGGGTGACAGATTTCACCCCCTTTAATGACACTGTTGCAGTGGGGACAACCCAAACAGGGGAAGGTGCCATTCTTAGGTTTCCCAAAAAAAGGAGACTTATTGCTATCAGAATTGACAGTAGATCTAACAATCCTTTTGCCACAGGTGTACCCCTTACGGTATGCTGCTCTATGGAGTTGGGAAAATTCTACAATGTCAGGACATGACTCTTTTAGGATATGCCAATTCTAGACTGGAAATTTGACCTCACTTCTGTTAACTCTTTCTCAGAGTATCCTCTCTCTTTAAATTTTAATTGAATCTCATTAAGTCTATTCACCTTAACTGAGGGGTCCGAGACATTTCTATCAACCCTGAGAAATTGAGATTTAGGTACTGATTTAAATATAGCAGGAGGATGGAAACTATTCCTATGAAGTAATGTGTTTTTGTCAGTTGTCTTGACATAAAGGTCTGTGTTTAAATGACCATTCTCTTTGTAAACCAAAGTGTCAAGAAATTCAATTTTAGTGCAGTCATGTTTGGCAGTAAACACTATAAATGATGCTGATTTTTCAATGTCATTTTTGAATTGATTTAAACACTCAGGGCTGCCCTGCCAAATAATAAAAAGATCATCTATATATCTATGCCATGCAAGGCAATGTTTCTGAAACAGAGGATGATTGTAAACAATAGATTCCTCTATGTAATCCATGACCAGACAGGCATAGGATGGGGCCACATTTGACCCCATCGCTGTGCCTGTCTTCTGCATGTAAAATTTTTTAGCAAAAAGGAAGTCATTTTGGGTCAAAATAGCTTCCAATAGGTCAATCATGAAACCTATCTGAGTATTAGTGTAGTTGCCACATGCATGCAGTTTTTTGTGAATGCACTCAATACCCACATTATGTGGGATAACAGTATATAAACTGCAAACATCCCATGTGGCAAGTACAACATCATCATCAAGACCATTAAATTGTTTTATCTTAACCAGGAAATCATTAGTGTCTTTAATGTAGGATTTGCCTATGTGTACCAGAGGTGCCAAAACTTTATCCATAAACTTAGATGCATTGCTCATGATAGAGCCAATACCAGCCACTATGGGGCGCCCTGGGGGATTTACGGGGTCTTTATGGATTTTTGGTGCCAAGTCAATTGAACCACTGTACACACAAGTTAGTGTGGATTCAATCTGGGCCACTGCGCTGCGCCGCCATCATCTATACAAACATAACGCAGACATACATTCTAATATCCTCCTGAGCCCCCCCCATTTGGAATGGATTGGCCGAGCACACTGTCCACCCTCCGCACATGCGCACTGCCTGCTTCCGGCCCGGCACTGTGAGTGGCACACCCTGCACGCGGCTACACTACACTCATGCCGCGTGCCGGGTCCACGTGACACACTGCGGCTCAGGCAGCTGCGAGGTGATAGAAGTGCTGCTGACTGCTGGCTGTGTGTCACGTGCAGTGTCTGTGTGTCACGTGCAGTGTCTGTGTCAGGACTCAAGTTGGAGCAGGCAGAGTAGAGAGGCCGGAAAGATGCTGCCCTGGGCCGGGTGGCTGCTGGGGGAATCCTGGTGGCTGGGCCTGGGAGAGTGACGCAGACTTCCAAATCCGGGGGTGGGGGGGTGGGGCGGGCGGCTACTGGCCAGGCTATGTGGCGGGCTCCAGTACCATGATGACAATCATCTCACTCACAGACTCTCCCTCCACCATCATGGTCTTGGGGCCGGAATTCCATGAGGCTGGCTGGGGGGCTAGAGAGGCAGAGGATCAGCGATGATGAGGAGTCTTGTGTCTTGAGGACTGGAGGACATCAGACAGACTCAGGACTGAAGAGGCTGCGACTCAGCAGGTGACCGGCAGCAGGGCAGGTAGGTGACCGTAAGGTCTAGTCTTTCAGAGAGAGGACTTTTTAAGTAAAGTTAAACTTAAGTTTAACATAAAGTAATTATAATATTTTTATTAAAGGTTATACAAATTATGATAAAGTATGTAATTTACACAGGTGGTTACAGCTACTTCAGACGTCACACAGATGATCAGTAAGGGACTTGTCTGATAAGGGTCAAATCCAAACATGACTGCTGCCGAAAGTAGGTTGTACCACTACCTTCTAGATTAACATGGTCCTAGTGCCCTTCTCTAAATGAGTTTGTGAATATGTGCATGAATGTGTATGTATCTATTTTTGTGTATAAATGTGTGTGTGTAAGTATATGTGTGTGTAAGTAAATGTGTGTGTGTAAGTATATGTGTGTGTAAGTATATGTGTGTAAGTATATGTGTGTGTGTGTAAGACTAAGTATGTGTGTTTAAGTAAACGTGTGTATGTGTAAGTATATGCGTGTATGTGTGTAAGTATGTGTGTGTGTGTAAGTATATGCATGTATGTGTGTGTAAGTATGTGTGTGTGTGTAAGTATATGCATGTATGTGTGTGCAAGTATATGTGTAAGTGTAAGTATATGTGTGTGTGTATGGCTAAATGTGTGTGTGTACATATGTGCTTTGTAGTGTGTGTGTATGTAAATTTGTGTGTGTCTTGTAATAGGATATGCTGTGTACCTGCGGGGGGGGGTGTGTGTCCCTGTTCTGCTCCCGGTGGCGCTGCAACCTCCTCCTCTCCTGGGGTAGGTTAGGGTGACATGGGGACAATACTCTGACTATGTTTTCAGTATGTGCTGTGATTGTGAATGATGGCATGGAACACAAAAATCCAATTTTTTGGGGAACTGTGTGCTTGTGTTGGCTTAAACATTCAAAATGTCACCATTCACCAAGTAAAATCAATAATAGTTTTTACAGTATTAAACTTCACCTGAATAAATAAGGGGAAGCAAGAAGATTTTATGCAATCACAAGAACATGATCCATATTGTTATAACAAATATTTTATGCACCTATTTATGTATTGTTTGAACAACCATTCAAGATGGCAATTTAAAGGGACACAAAGCTGCTATAACAACATTTTCGAAATCTAATGCATTAGAATGTTTTGCTAACCTATGTGTTAGTACAGGTAACAAACTAAACTCAGCTGCGGACGGGCAATGATCACAAGCAGTGAGCCAATCAGGGACAGCATATGTCCATATAGCTGCAAATCTCCAGCCATGTTCCACTATGTATCCTCAGTACCCTGGAGGTGAACTGAACTGTGAGTTTAACTCATTTGCAAGAGTTAAATATATAGGTATTACCAAATTTTATAGTGCTATATAAAGAAAGTTGTATTCCAGCTTTATGCCTGTAATATAGTAGTAACATGTTCTCACTTCTCACACAAAAAAAATAGAATAGGATACTTTCTTAAGTGATTCCAGTTCATAAGCAGAGCAGCCATATGCAAGGGTATAGCCTTTTAAAGGGCTTTTCCAATGGGTTGTTAATGATCTTCACCAAAGTAATAAGGCCAGAGCAAAAAAAAAGTTTATTAATTCGATGTTGATGATAAGTGCCTTATATAATTTACTTGCATGCAGGAGCCTTCTACCCAACTGGGTCCTGGAGTTCCGCCACTACACCCGTATGCATGCGTATATGTGTGTGTGTGTGTGTATGAAGCTTTACTGTATAAACAAATGCTTTCATAAATTACTCTTGGACTCATCTAACTTCAAATCATGACTTCTTGTTCTGGTATTTACTTCTAGTGAAAGAAATGCAGACTCCAGGGCCCTCAATAGCAGCTGTTACTTGAATTGTAATTACTCTGTTCCTACAATTGCTTCAAACAATAATTGTGGGTCCTCCTGTAGTTGGATAGAAGCAAGTAGCACTGTGGAGTAAATCCTTGTTAACTTGCAAACTAGCACTGGTGTAATATATATATATATATATATATATATATATATATATATATATATATATATATATATATATATATATATATAATATCTCTCTCCCACAATTTCATTTTATTATTAAAGTTCTTGAAATTTGGCTGATTTGTTAATATTTTGTGAATATTCTGTGCTGGGAATCTTCACTGATCAATTATATAAAACACACAGGCCCCCATTCTAATCTCTTGGAATTCTGTGCAATGTGATTTTTTTAAATCTTTTATTTATTTATTCCAATCCCATAGAAAATCTGGTAAAACATTCAGATTAGTAAACAAAGTGACAGCAAAATCTAGTTAAAGGGACAATCAACTCCAGAGTTTTAATTTTTAAAAATAGATAATTCCTTTATTACCCATTCCCCAGTTTTGCATAATCAACACAGTTATATTAATATACTTTTTACCTTTGTGATTACCTTGTATCTAAGCCTCTGCAGACTGCCCATTATCTCAGTTACGGTGACAAACTTGCATTTCAGCCAATGAGTGCTGACTCCTAAATAACTCAACGGGCGTGAGCACAATGTTATCTATATGGCACACATGAACTAACACCCTCTATCTGTGAAAAACTGTCAAATGCATTGAGATAAGAAACCATTTTAAAAAATTAGCACTTTATTTTGGTTTTGTTGTGTTTTTTTTTTATATTTTACTTTATTTTTTTCATACAAACCAATTGAGAAAATACAGTGATTATAGGGTGTTGTAAATGTTTTTGTCACTTAAACAAGTATGTATTATTTTTGCCATGTTTGGTATATGATTAAATAAGAAATGGTGAGCCGAGGGGGGGGGGAGTGGGCCTCTTTGCCCTAAAATGCCTGGGCCTTTTTTTGGTCCCAGTCCGGCCCTGGATCACATTGGTATTCTTCACTTTCAGTCTGGGATTCTTCACTTTCAGTCTGGGATTCTTCACTTTCAGTCTTGAATTCTTCACTTTCAGTCTTGAATTCTTCACTTTCAGTCTTTAGATGAAGTCATCTCCCTAATGGAAGAAAAAGTGTAAATCAAATAATTAATAAAAGTGTGTGACTTAGTTCTGCACCCCCCCCCATTTCCGAAACTATTTAGATCACTAGCTTACTAAGCATGTGTAGCATCTTGTGTTATGTTCTATCAATCAAGTGTGAAGCAGAGTCATACATTGTGCACACCTAACCTCTGATGTATGACTTGGAATATGACTTGGAAGCATATAGTATTGCTAGAGTATCCCTTTCTGACTATCCAAAAATCTAGTAATGTGTAAACTAAATACTACATTTTAAAATGTATGCCATATGATGGCTGATTGTGCAAAATTCCCCCCACCCACAGTCCATACATTCTTTATACATTACAGGAGCCAATGCCAGAATCATCTGATGTATAAATTACCTATGATAATAATATTAAATTATATTTTTTTCTAATCGTTTTTTGAACAATCCTAACATGTTTGCACAATTCTCTACTTCTCATTTCCCTAAAAATCACACATATTTGCAATGCTCCTATATAACTTTAAGTATTTACCGTCTGAAGTGGCGGTTGATGATGTTTGCTCTGACACTGAGCCCCTCGTCCCAAAATGGCCCCTCTAGAACAGGGCCGTCCTCATCTTGGAGGAGGTTTTGGGGCGCCTCGACGGCCTGCAGCATTCCAGCCCGCTGAGCAATGTTATGCAGGACGCTGCAGGCTATAACAATCTTTGCCACCTTACTAGGGCTGTATTTGAGGGCTACTCCAGACCTGTCCAGGCATCGTAACCGCATTTTGAGGAGCCCAAACATCCTCTCCACAGCCCTAGTCCGCTTGTGCGCCCAATTGTAGCGCTCCTGGGCGTCGTCAGCCTGGTTACGTATAGGCGTAATGAGCCAAGGCCGGCTCATGTAAACCCGAATCACCTATAAATAATAATAAATATATAAACATAAATTTAAATCAAATAAAGTTTTATAACATACATTGCATTTGTGTACACAAAAATGGCATAAACGAGACATTTGCTAAAAGAGAAATAAATGGTTAAATCACATCCTATAGCTGCACATTTAAGCTCAGACATGCTACATAGCTGGAGCTAAAACTAGACATTTGCTGAAAGAGACAATGACATGGTTAAAGCGCATGCGAGAGCTGCACATTTAAGCTAGGACATGCTACATATCTGTTTGGAGCTTAAACTAGACATTTGCTGAAAGAGACAATGACATGGTTAAAGCGCATCCGAGAGCTGCACATTTAAGCTAATACATGCTACATATGCGTATTTCGCATAAACGAGACATTTGCTAAAAGAGAAAGAAATGGTTAAATTGCATCCTATGGCTGCACATTTAAGCTCAGACATGCTACATATCTGCAGCTAAAACTAGACATTTGCTGAAAGACAATTAAATGGTTAAAGCGCATCATAGAGCTGCACATTTTGCACATTACACAAACACAACTGTTTTTGAAGATTACAGTGGCAATTGTCTAATTAACCATGCTGTGCACAAGTACTCACCAACGAGCCACCCATGGGGAAACTGTCTGCCCTCAAACTGCCGCCACAGGGACGACTGTCTGAGGATGCGGGCATCATGACAAGCCCTCCAACATTCGCACACACCTGCATAATCCGCATCCGTGCGTCGCAAACAAGCTGCACGTTCAGACTATGGAAGTGTTTGCTATTTCGTAAGGGCAGGTCATCTGCAGGAGCACGCAGCGCAATGTGGGTGCAATCTCTTGCTCCCAAGACATTGGGCATTCGAGCTATTGCATAGAATTCCCTCTTCAGGCGCCTCCAATCGCCATCATTTTGAGGGAATCCTATGTAATGCTTACTGACTCGTACCATGGTGTCCAGAAAGTTGTCAAAAACCACAGAGAAGGTACTCTGAGACAGCCAATGCATGCACCCCTCTCTGGATTGAAAACTTCCGAAGGCCTGGACGTGTATATATGCAACTTAGCATCTTTGTGATGCCAGCTACTGTAGTCCACATACGTCTAACCTTGCTCCATATGAGGTTTAAGAACATCGTAAAGGCTAATGAGCTGATCGCGATTGAGCCTTTACTTGTCATAAACCTCAAAGTCGCTCATGTTATCCAAGGTGGGCCTCACCCTGTGAACAGGAGGACCTCTAACCAGACAAGCCCTTTGTCTCTCTTGGAGACGCCGAGCACGCCTGATTAGGTTGTACACCACTCGTGCAACAGCACCAGCAGCAACTAACTGCGGATCATCCATATTTGCCAATCTAAGCAGCACAAAGCCAAACAGCAGAGCAAACACACAAGGAGTAACAAGGTATGCAAAAACACAAAAGTGATTTGATAAAATGTTGATCACAAGGGACGCTTTGGCCATGTTGTTTGGGGGATTTATAGTGCAATATGTCCAATGGTAGTGTGTTCGTAATGATTGCTGATTGTATACACTTGATTGTATGTGAGCGGCGCAAATGCTTTCAAAGTGGGTGTTTTTTTAGTTGTTTGCTGAAATTTTGTTTTCTCCCAATGAATCGTAATGTGAAAGTGTAAAATGTAACATAAACAGTGCATCTTCGTAATTTTTGTTCATATGCGTAATAAATACTTATTAAACGCAATCTTATAGTAAAAAGCACACGTCCACGGTAACATGAATGAAAGTGCATACTTGTGTATAATGTGTGCATAGACATGGCATAGAATCTGATCAATCAATGTTGCTGCAATATTGTTTCCAAACGATAAAGTAACGGCTGACATCTCTAATATTCTATATATAAGTGATTGTCGAGGATGTCAATATTTTACGTGTCCCATTGAAATCGCAATAATAATGAAGATCTTCCAACACTCTTGTTTACGTATATGTTGTATTGAGTGAGAAACTGCTGAAAGGGGCTGTACAGTCCTAATGCTGTAATCTGTATGGTTGAAGAATAGAATGACGTCATCATATTAGCAACCTGCCTGTCTAGTTTGCAAATCCTCATTCTGTTGTTGTATCTTACAACATTCTTCTTGTGTGCTGATTAAAAAGATAAATGTGTGCTTTGTTGTTGTGTGATGCGTGTTATGTACATATACATATGTATGGTGATTCGCTCCCACATATGCTGATTTATATAAAGCAGTATAGCATTGTTGTTCCTTCCCAAAAAGTGACAGCTGTAATATTTTCTAATGATATGTTATTATTGTACGTAATTCCTAATCGTATATTATGAGTGAATCGTGATGTTAAAGGGACATTAAATCCATATATTATGTTTCATGATAAATAGAGAGAATCTAATGTTAAGCAACCTTCCAGTGTAGTTGTATGATGTAAATGTATTTATTGTTTCTATGTGTGTTTTTTTTTATTAATATCAATGTACATATATGAGTTAATGGGAAAAGTCATGTATGTGCATCTATCTTTTATCATGTGTTAAGCCTATGTAGATATGCTGTTCATCCAAGTATATGATTTAAAAAAATTAAATGCTATAATAGAGGTAATGGAGACGTGTTTACAATTGTTTACTGTTTGTGAATACTGAAATGTAAAAAAAAATGTTGTGTCCGTTTAAATATGATTTAATTTTGGAAACCGATTTCGTATTGTTGATGGTGATTTGTAGTTTATGTAATGTAATTTCCTTTAAGAATGTGATGATGTGAATTTCACACAAGTAAAAGCCATAACTCCATAGGGAAATAGTAATTTCTTGATCTATTTGTTATAGCGGGACTAACGCAAGAATGAATGAATTATCGCAACAATTGTAACGCTGGTATTACGAGTTTTCAAGTCTACATATATGTTCCCCGTCTGTCTATGTAATGGTTTTGTGTGGCTTTTTTTTCAAACACCCAAGATCTCGTAACTTTGATCCGTTCTTTTTTGACATAAAATTTTTTATTTGGAAAAAAAAATATTGTTTAGTGTTTGTATGAGTGTAAGTGAACTTTGTGTAATGTTTTTGAAGTGATTTGTGGATGTTTTTGTTATCGATATATCTTTAACTACTGGTCTGTATGTGCGGTAGAGATTTGAGCATAGATGGTGATTTTTGTTGCGTTACGGAAACTCGTAATAGCAGCGGGCGTAAAAAAGCAGCGTTAGGACCTGTTAACGCTGCTTTTTCACCTTACCGCAAAACTCGTAATCTAGCCGTTTGCTAACAATACTTTTGAAGCGATTTATTTAACAAAACAAAGTACACAAAGCACATTGTCAAAGATGTATTCCATATTTAATGCAGCTGCCAAAGTTGCTAAACCAGTATTTATTAAGAAATGGGAAAGAGAACTAAAAAATTCCTGGCCTTTAGAACAGTGGGAAACATTTGTTTTAAGTAATGTCCTTTTCAGTTAATGCCTTCTTGAAGGAAAACTATATGAAGGTAGCCTTCAGGTGGTATTTACACCCAACTAGATTCCATAGTCTGACTGATGCAGAAAATCATCTTTGTTATAGAGGTTGTGGGGAACAAGGGACATATTTGCACATGTGGTGGCATTGTCCCAAAATAAGAGGAATCTGGGATCAGACTTCCCGACTACTAAGTAAACTATTCTCTAACGATATATCCCTTTCCCCTGAACAGGCCCTCCTACACTTCCCAACAGATAACATTCCCAAACATCAAAATAAATTGACGGCTATGATATGTACTGTCACCAGATAAAGCTTTGCCAGATATTGGAAATCACAACCCCCATCATTTGACTATAGTGTACGTAAATTAGAATATCACTATAATATGAGTAGTTTAACAGCAGCTATACTAAATAAACAAAATCAATTTATTACAGACTAGGAACCATACATTATGTATTATAAAGAAAGGAGGAGTTTTTTCAGAAAAGGGAATAGGGGTTAATCTTCTGAGTTAATTTATCATTGATAGCTAATATGGGAAAGTTCAGAAGGCTATGTAATCCTTTATTCCTCTTCTTTCTAGGCAGAGACAACCAATTGTGATAGGGAGTTCTTTACCATAGTTATTTTGCAGCAAACAACATAAGAGTTTGTGAACATAGCTTTTGACTATGGGGCCTATGTATTAATGTGCGAGGGGACATGATCCAATATTGGGGATCAAGTCCGCCGCACATCGATAAATGCCGACAGCATACGCTCACTAGAAACACGGGTATTCAAGCTCCATACGGAGCTTGATAAATATGCCCCATTGTTTCATCTTTTTCTTTTGTGTTATGTGAGTAACTTATATGACTGTCTTTTGTAAGTGTGAAGTGTTTAAATTAATAATAAAATGATTTAATCAAAAAAAGTAACAAAGTCCTCCAGCTCCTCAAGTAAAAAAGACTTTATTAGTATTCCATCATGGGTCAAATAATCAACAGCAACGTTTCGGGCTTAGCTCAGGCCTTCCTCATGCATACTAAAGCTTAACAATCCCTGTCTTATGCACACCTTTGTCTCACAAAGATATTCTTTAGCCCCACCTGTAGTATAACAATGTTAATATAATCTTTATATATAAAAGTCAAAGCATAAATCATATGTATTAATACATACAATATAAAATTATTAAAAAGTTAAATTCAAGTACAACAACTTCATATTGATATGAATATTTGCAATATAGTATTTGCAATATATCAGCATTAGTATCCAGAACTATTTCTACCAAAACACTGACCAATCAATTTCACGGTTTAGACCCTGTGGGCACATTGTATCTAAATGGTAAATCCAATACATCTCCCTCCTATTGAGGTTGGCAACCCTGTCACCCCCTCTCCTAGGTGTTTTTTTATTTCTTCTATTATTTAGAACCACAATTGACTAATATTATGTCCCTTCTCTAGGAAATAGCCAGCTACTGGGGCATCTTTCTTCTTACATCTTATGTTTGACTTGTATTCTGTGATTCGATCTCTTACCTACCGGTAATTTGATTGGTCAGTTGTTTGGTAAGAATTGTTCTGGATATTGATGCTGATATATAATGAACCACCAGTTTATGCATAACAGTATATGCCTATAAACAGTGTGTAAAGTGTACATTCAGGCTTAGAGAAACGCTACAATATCAATATCTTTGTTAAGGCCCTTTGGATACAAGGTATTTAAATAATGTATCCAGTATGTTTCTCTTTGCCTTAGTTTTTTAACCCTATCACCTCCATTTATGTCTGGTGTTATTTGTTCCAGTATCGTACCTTTTAAATGATTAGGATTCTTATTGTGATGTGTAAGGAAATGATTGGACACGCTGTGCCCTTTGAATCCTGTTTCAATATTTTTGATGTGTTCTAAGAGCCTGGTTTTATATACTCTTTTTGGACCTGCCTATATATTGCAGGCCACAGCTACATTCAAGCAAATATATACAGTATTCGCTTTTAAAGTTGGTTAAGGCATTAATAACACATTTCTTATTATTTGATTTTGAATTTATAATGTGTGCAGGCTTATTCCCATTGTAGGCATGGGCGCAACCTTCGCAATTCTTACGGTTGCATTTAAAGAAGCCTAAACTTTTATTTTCCAACCAGTTTTGTTTTGGTTTGTTTCTTTTAAGCTTGCTTGGCGCCAATAAATTTTTCAAAGATTTATTTCTTCTGAATGTTAATTTTGGACCTTCCCCTATAATATCTTTGAGTAGTTTATCCTGCTTAAGAACTGGCCAGTATTTTTGAAATATGGTTCTGATTGCAGGTGCTGCTTCATTAAATGTTGTTATGAAACATGGATTAATTAACTTTTGTTTATTTATTTCCTTTGAAGATTTTCCTTCCTTTTCTTGTGTTATTGTCCTCCCTAGGATTTTTTTCTCTATCTAGATTCTTGGCTTTAGTATAAGCCCTATCCACTAGTTTTTTATTATAGTTCTTCCCTGCAAACTGTTGTTTAAGTACTTTGGATTCTTTTTCGTAGTCTTCCATTTTGGAACAATTCCTTTTAATCCGTTGGAATTGTCCAAAAGGAATGTTAGAAACCCACGGTTTGTTGTGGCCACTATTTGCTGGTAGATAACCATTACTATCTGTCTCTTTCCTATAAAGTTTGGTCATGATTTTATCATTTTCATGGAAGAGAACCAGATCCAGAAATTCGGTTTGTTCCGTGCCGTCCCAGATTAGTACAAAATCATCTATGAATCTCCCCCACCACACTATGTGTTTGTAAAATGGATTGTTGTTATAGATATGGGTGTTCTCCCAGTACCCCATGTAAAGGTTAGCGTAACTGGGGGCCATAATGGTCCCCATGGCTGTTCCGCTTACTTGGAGAAAAAATTATTTTTCAAATTCAAAGTAGTTTCTCTCTAGTACAAATTTTATACAATTTACAAGAAAGTTCCTTTTGTCTGTGGAGTAGTTAGTTTCTTGTACTAGGATAGATTGAAGTACTTCTATTCCCTTTATATTAGTGTACAAAGCTGCCACATCCATAGTAACCCATTTGTACTCAGGTTTCCACTTGATTTTTTCTATTTTATTTATAGTATCCGGGGTATCTTTTAAGTATGACTTTAGTTTGGGTACCAAGGGTTTTATAAAGAAGTCCACATATTCTGACAATCTCGAAGTAAGGGAATCTATCCCCGATACAATTGGTCTTCCTGGGGGGTTAGTGCTATTTTTATGCACTTTAGGTAAGTGATAAAATATAGCAGTTTTGGGGTATGTGTTGTTAAGATAGTTAAACTCGTGTTGGTTTAGGACCCCTTGATACTTGGCATCGTCTAATAGATGTGTATATTCTTTTAGGAATCCTTTACGTGGATCACCTTTAAGTTTAAGGTAAACATTGGTGTCACCTAAAAGATTGTAAGCTTCTTTAAGGTAATCAGCCCTGTTTTGTAATACAAGTCCACCCCCTTTGTCCGCTTCACGGACAATGAGGTCCTCATTCTCTTTTAGTAGTTTTAGGAATTCTTTTTCTTTGACACTCAGATTGTCCCTCTTTATTTTATAGTTGTTGCATAACTCTATCAGATCATTAGAGACAAGATCCTAAAAGGTGGGTATAGAATTCCCCTTAGATTGTACAGGAAAAAAGGTTGATACTGGTTTTAGGTTGGAATGCATATCTGTTTGTGTAGAAGCTATTTCATTCTGAATAGTATTCTTATTTTCCAGTTCTTGTAGAGTGATAAGGGCTTGTAAGTCATTATCTGAGAGTGTGGTAACATCTACAGATTCTGTGGCTACTCTCTCTGCTGTATTTTTGGAGAAGTGCCTTTGAAGTGTTAGTTTGCGGATAAATGTATGTAAATCTATAAATAAAGTAAAAGAGTTTGGACCCTTAACAGGTGCAAACTTAAGCCCCTTCCTGAGAACATTAAGTTGTGTGTCTGTAAACTGATAGCTTGAAAGGTTAAAGATTTTAACTAGTTCTCTATGTTGAGCTTTGTTTTTGATGTTTTTGCTTTTGTTTTCTGTGTCTGACCAGTTTTCCTCCTCTACATCCTCGCTTTGTTCTTTTCTTTTCCTTAGATTGGATGTGGACTGTTGTGGACCTGTCCCTCTTTCTAGATTTTCTCTGAGTTGTCTGGTCTCTGTAGAATTTGGTGAATTTCTTGGTTGGTGCATTCTTTGTTGTGATATGTTTTTTTGTTTTTGTGGATGGAATTGGGGTCTGAAATTTTTTGATGGCTGTTGATAATGAGATGACCTATAATCATGATCATAATGATTCATGTTATAGGATTCCCTATTTCCATAATTGGAATTAAATCTGGGGTTATCAAAGTAAACCCTTTTTTGTGTAGCGGACGACTGATAATGGTCCTGATGGTTGAAATTAAATCTATTATTCCTATTGTAATGGGTATTGGGTGTTCTAACTCTTTCATTGTATTGTATACTATTTCTTCTCCAGGGAGGATAGCCTGTTTGGTTAGTGGTTTTATAACCATTATCCTTATTTGAATGGTTACGTTTGTTGTGGTGTTCCTGTCGTCTCTCTTTATGTGTCAAGTCTAGAGGGGTACATGGGGTGGTAGCTGGAGTATCTTCCCATACTTCACCATCATTTACTTCCCTTCCTATATTTCCATCTGTTTTTGATTCTTGTAAATCTCTTAAGAATTTATTCTTCTTTTTTGTTTCTATAATCTTATCTAATCTTTCTAATTTCTTTTTGTTATTTTCATCTAATTCTTTGTATAAAGTATCGTCTCTGTGTACTTCTAGTGTTTTTTGTAATTCCACAAGTTCTTTATTGATTTCTTTAATTTTAAATTGTCTATATCTCATAGCAATATTCACAAGTTTAAAGGAACTTTCCTCTAAGGCTGTCTCCCACTCGGTAAAAAACTCTACATCTTGTTGTTCAAATATGGTGGGTTTAAAAAAGCGTAAGCCTTTAGGAACAATGTTGTATTTTATGTACCTTTCAAGATTTACGCTATCATGCCAGTGGCTTATTTGCTTTTTACATAATTTTTCTAATTTATTAAACAATTCTTTAGGGTCAATTTCCCCCTTAACAGGTGTAAATTCTTCATCTAAAGATATTGAAAGATGTTTTTCTTTTTGTGTTTAGATCATAGTAGTTTCCAAAGATGATATTAGTATTTGTTGTCTCCATATTAAATAATATGTGTAAAGACTCTTTTATACTACCAAACACTTCAGTGCACCCCATTTCCAAGGGTATGTAGTAGTATAAAGAAAAGAGATTTTGTAAAGTACAGCACTTGTAAAAACAAGCAGCTGAACTGGAGGCGCACAGCTGTGTTAGGTAATAGGGAGAAGCTGCTGGAATATACTGTATATAGTGTAAAGAGATTACCCTCTAAACTCTAGACACAAGAGGAGAAATATGTGGAAAAGATTTAGTGAATTCTACAGCGCTAATCCCTGTTATAATAATGTATTTAGTTAGTATATATCAATAAATGTATATCCCTTTTAGAACCGGAGTAGCGTGTATAATACAAAACTGGATCTTATGGGAAAGAAACTCGACTTGATACTAGAAGATGGAATGAGTAATAGTGGCTCAAAATTAGTTTCCAATGTGGTAGTGAGGTACAAGTATCTTTGGCCGAAATTGAAACAGTAGCAGGTACGTTAAGAGTTATGTGAATACACTCACTGCTAGTGACTTGTTCAACCGATAAAAATGTATATAAAATAACCCCTTAGGATACAGAACAATAATAATTGATGGAAAAACTTCTTAATAAAGAGAGTTCATATACAAAATTTCATATACAAAATATATATTGTCCATACAATCTATGTAATATTTGGCAGTATTTTGAACAATATTTAGAACAAAAATAATTTTCAGTGGCACTTCTAAAGAGGAATCCTTAAGCGGTCTCACAGTTCACTTACTTCTGTGTCCTCAATCATATGAGGTAAGTGATAGGTATTTTAAGCAAGCCAGGTGTGGAACAGGATTTCCTCCAATTCAGCCGATTTTCTTAACTTTTTAACTTTTTCTCAGCGCCAATCAGCGATTCCCTGCTTCTTTTCTCTTCAGACGATTGGCTCACCTTCCACAGAAACTCCGGTATATGTGGTTAGAAATGAAGGAAGAGACCAAACCTAGCGTGATACCGTAAATAAAAATGCGGAACTCTAAAAGTTAATAATTTTTTTCTTTCTAATTTCGTGCATAAGCCTATGCACCCCCTTTTTTTCTCTACTGGTACTTAATTTTCCGTATAATAAGTATTTAATAGATATCAGAGTGTAAGGAAACAGTGCGCCTTTTAAAAGATAGGTCTTGTTACTTGTGTTTCTCAATGCTTATTGGATGATAGGTTTATGCTCAGATTAAACTGGTTTTTGATTGTGAATTGCTGTGTTGTTAATACATTTGATTCTATAGTTGATTTTATTTTTGAATAAACCATAAAGGTCTACTATTCATGTTTTTAACAGAATAGACTTTCTTTCTACATTTATTATTCTAACACCTACAATGATTTCCCTCAGTTTAATATATATGTTTGTTTCTGTTAAATCATTCCAGTCCATACACAGAGCTGCTTTAATATTAGAAAAACCTCTTAGATTAGAAAATGATTGTTCGGGCGGACATGATCCGTAACAACAGATCATGTCCGTCCGACATTTGTTAAATCGGCTTAAAATCAGTAACTGTTTAATTACACTGACCTGACTAACTTCCACAAACTTGCATTTCGCAGTCTGAATACTTTCACGTGTTGACCTTGAAGGACAGCTTTTGACTTGTCTGTCCAGTGTGCAAAAAGCTTGCTGTAACTTAATGGAAAAATTCAGATATTATTAATGTGTCTAAACCTTGAGAGACAGCATTGTATGAAAGCATACAGATAAATACCTTCTGAGATCAAAGTTTCCCATCAACAACAGGCACCACCATTTCCGCAGACGTCATGTCTAACTGTACAAAATGAATATAAATGTTGGCACATTTAATAATTTCTTAAGACATTTAAATAATTAAAAAGCAACTTACTATGGTGTAATCAAAAGGGGCATCCAGATTCTAATTATGAACCGACCAAGAGCTATACATTTCCTCGCTTCTTATTTAATAATATTGCATTTAGAAAACGACTTGTCTCCATCTGGCACGGATATGCCATCCAAAATAGCGCCTACTCCTGTAAAAGAGAGATTTTTTGGGAAACAGCTAAAGGGTCATCAGAGGAAAGATTAAAATATATAATATTAGACTGAAGAAAAAAATCTTCTCTAGAGAAACTGAACTATCAAACTATCTTAGAAACAAATTCAAATACGTACATAACATCACCTAACCAGATAAATTGGCAAAACTATATGAAGGCCAAACAGGAATGGGAAATTATTAATCTACAGAAAGCTTCTATTCAGCAGTTGAGAATAGAAGCTTTCTGTTCTTATCTAAATGTGTAAAAGCTATTACTATAGATGGGAAAAGGCCAACTAATACTGAGGCAATTAAAATAGAGCTTCACTAATTCTTTAAAAAGCTATATTCTGCCCCATCAGTTAATGAGCACAACAAAAAGAACTTCTGGGAAAAAATCTCACTGCATAAGCTTTCTACACAAGAGATAGATATGATGAATTCCCCTATCACGGAATTAGAAGTATTTCAAGCAATAGACAGTCTCAAACTAGATAAAGCTTCTGGCCCAGATATCGTACCTGCTGAATTTTATAAAATTTTTAGAAATTAGATAAACTCTCCCCTCTTGAATCTATTTAATGATTATTTTTGTAATGGTAAAACACCATCATCTTATTTCTCTTTCTCCAAAATAACCTTGATCCTCAAAAAGGGTAAAGATCCTGAAGCAATGGACTCCTACCGCCCAATATCCTTATTAAACACGGATTATAAAATCTTTGTCTATTTTAGCACATAGACTTAAATCAATCTTGGGCTCTCTTATTCATGTCGACCAGGTCGGTTTCATGTCACAAAGGAATCCCTCTGCAAACACCCGTAAAATATTCCTCTTAATAGCTATTTTCCTAAGTCCTAAAAAAAAGGCTAGTCAAGATATTGCTATATTATCTGTCGACGCCCAAAAAGCGTTCGACTCAATTACATGGGACCACTTGTTCCATACTTTGAGAGTGTTTGGATTTAGAGATCAATTTTTAAACTGTATGTAAGCTATATACATAAATGTATCCTCAATGTTATTGGTCAACGGCTCATCCACCAGTTCTTTCCCTATTGCTACATGAACGCGACAAGGCTGTCCAATTTCTCCTCTCTTTAATCTGGCAATTGAAACATTGGCTACAATACTCCGGAAAAATTTAAAGGGGATTCCGTTAGGAGATAAGTATATCAAACTATTACTCTACGCAGACAATTTGTTACTTTTTCTTAATAACGCTCAAGAAGAGATACCCCAGATACTAGAAATAATCTCTGAATTTGTTTCGTTTTCGGGGTATAAAATTATTGTAACCAATTCAGAATTATGGCTAAGAAATCCATTACAGATTCATTATTCACCCCCTTTCAAAATAGCAGAAAAATGTATTACATATCTTGAAATTAAAATCAGTATAAATCCTAATAACTGGTATATCTTAAACTACCCCCCTTTATTCTTGAAAATCAAATTAGATCTGATGAAATGGGCTAATTTACCCCTCTCAATTACTGCAAAAATCAATTTAATTAAGATGATCGTCCTACCTAATTCTAAACTCTTGTATTTTATGCAAAATATCCCCATTCTTATAACAAAAATAGATCTCAAATTTTTGACAATTGTATTAGAACATTTATTTGGGGGTCCGGAAGAAAGCGCATAGCTTTACATAAATTAGTTCAACGAAGACAATTTGGGGGACTCGCACTCCCCATATTTTCTATTTATAATAGTATCTGTCTTGCAAAAGTAGCCATGGATTGGCTCACCGGTGGGAACTATGTTGCGTTTCTAGAAGTGGAACAAAAATTAACCTATCCTTTTTCTTTAAGTGCCTTATTGCACTGCCCTAAAAAATCTATCCCAAATAAAATTAAGAAAAAACACACCATATTTCATATTATCCTAGCTTGGCAGGCTATTCGGACTACCTTAAAATGTAACCCCTTTATCTCTGATTTATTACCTATCGCGGGGAATCCGCAGTTTACACCCGGCCTAAACAGTAAACTATTCAAGAGATGGGCCTCCTCTGGGTTATCCTTCCTAATTCAGTTTAAAGAAGCGGAATCTTCCATAGTGTACACCTTCGAAAATCTTAAAGAACGTTTTCACCTCCGGAATACAGATTTTTTTTTTGCATATTTGCAAGCTCAACACTGGTATTTTGAAATAATTAAAGATAGGAACATAGAATGGATACATTTGGGCATAAAAATGGGTCTTTCCTTATATAAAATGGGTAAGCATTCTATCAGCTACTGGTACAAAATGATCCTATCAAAATCCGGTGAGGCTAATATTCACGAAATTTGCTCAAAATTTGCTCAAAAAAAGAGAAAGTGAAGTACAGTATTATTTCTGTAGAAAAGCCACACTATCTGCAAATTGTCATGAAGCTCATGTTAAAATTTTAAACAGAGCCTATGTTTCTCCTGCCAGAATTAATAAATGGTATGCTATATCGCAAAACTTATGCCCTAGATGTAGTTTTCCCGAGGCCGACCTTGTCCAAATGTTTTGGAGTTGCCCAAAAATTCAACAATTTTGGAAACGTATACAATATTGGCTAACTAAGGTGACAGCCATGCATATTGTACTAGAGATGCAACATATCTTCTTTTTAATAGATGTTAGGGATAAGGTACATAACACTGACTTCATCAATACAAAGATTTTTGGGGGGAGATATCTTATTTCGAAGAATTGGAAGAAGAGTAGGGAACCTACTATTAATAATTAAATTTTTTTACTACAATCACAATTTATAATAGTTTGATAATGTAAAAAACCCTAAAACACAGCAAAATAGATTTGTTACAAAATGGGTGGACTTTGTTAAATTGTACAAAAGTAACAATTTACAAAGACAGCTGCTGACCCCTTTGCAAAATGTATGGGGCCCAGTGTTCGTTTGGTTTGTTTTAAAGTATGCATTTTTGGGTGCTGGTTTAGAGTCCCATGAAGGGGGAGACCTTGACGTTATCCTGGGCTTGATCCTTTAGGGCCAAATGTATCTGACTTCCCCCAGTTTTGCTTTTAAACATTACTGAGTATCTGTACAAGACTGAAAAAGAGTGTACTCTTATAGCACTCAACAACCTGTATTCAAATAGATACACTATGGGTAACAGAAAGAGAAATATATTTTAAGGGTACGTATCGAATTTGAGGCATATAAAACGTAACCTTTAAAAAGTCTTGTTGCGAAACATGTTAGGGGAGCAGGGACTTTAGGTCTTGCTCCGGTTGTGTGTGTGTGTAAAAACATTTTTTACTTGCGGTACGTTACCCTAGGTGCTTTAATATTGTCCAGCATGCTTGCTGCTAATAATCTTTAAACAGTGTATTATGGACTCATAGTCTAGCTATGGACGATTAACGTGTTACTCTGTTGTGGAGATTCTTAATTCTCCTTTCTTTACCCATTAATTTAATTGGTGCCCATTCTCCAATAGGGTGATTTACTTTATAATATCCCCTTTCTTAAACAGGTTCTTCTATCAGAAACGGCATTTCTAATAATTAAACTATATGTGTTCTTCATAAACGTACTTAAAGACAGTTCTGATTTATAAACTGGTGGGACTAGTGTCCTTAGTTTAATAGCAAGCTCCCCACACAATTGGCAAATTTGTTTGATAATGCATATTTAACGCATAAGAGTATAAAAACTTATATTTATGCCAAATTGGGGTGGACTTGATATTACACAATAATACTTCGGACTCCCCACCATTGCAGTGGGACACCAGCACAGTAATACATATTTATACTCCAGTATGAATTTATTTAAAACTCAATATTAATTATATAAGTCAATTACATTGACTTGCTTTCTATACACAGTACTGCGTTCTGATTCTATACACAGTAATTGCGTTCTGATAAGCACTGTTCATTCCTTACAATCTCCATACCAAAAGGTAATCTGTAGTTTACTTTTGTATTAATGGTGGATTTGGGGGTTTTCCACTAGAGTATAACATACTATTTCTAACTTGTAGATATTTAATTACCTGGGAACAAGACTGTATTATTTAGTGCCTTCCACTTCTTAATCTAATTTGGGCAGTGGAGTAATAATAAAAAGACATCTCTACTTGGGTCCATTAAACAGTAATTAATTCCTGAAAGTTGATATCTACATTTCTCACAAGTGAATCATACTGACTACCTGCGTCATATTCTGACACTCTAACTGTTGATATAGCAATTGCATATTACCCCTTAGATATTATAGACTATGACGAGATAATCACGAATAGCAGATCTACATGTCAGTGAGGGGCTATGCGTTATATTACGTTTGTCTGTAACAATTCTATAACCACTATAGTTCTGGAATTTCTCTCAAGTGATAGGTCTAAGAAATACTCTATGTGAGACATACCATTACTTTTATAAGTCTTGTTGACCCACTTTATGCAGCACACATTTGTGTTATATACAATATCAAGGTATATCACTAAGGTGGGAATATTACCCCCTATCCTACCTAGCACAATACAACAATCTGACGGATTTACTTTATATGATCATATTATTTTTCTATCTGAATACACCCGGATCTTGGGATAAACATATATACTAACTGTGTACACCCTATAATCGATTAAATATTACCTTTAGGGAGTACCCGCACCTATTTCTTTATCTTTGACTTATTCCTGATTATATAAACTGCCTGACAGGAGGCTCTTGTGTCTGCAATAAATAATAAATATAATTTTTTGTCTTGTTGTGACTTTGCTCGCGACTGTCAGCCTATTAGATCCCCTGTCAGTGGGTCTTTTCTCCACTCACCTTTATGTATATAATTCCAAGGAGTACTGCTACCGTGTTTTTAACATTTAAGTTGTTTTGTTTGCATTTATTTTATCGTTATCAATTTTAATAAAAGTTAAGTTTTATATGCCTCAAAATCGATACGTACCCTTAACATATATTTCTCTTTCTGTTACCCATAGTGTATCTATTTGAATACAGGTTGTTGAGTGCTATAAGAGTACACTCTTTTTCAGTCTTGTACTGATTCTCCTTGTAGATATTGCTTCATATGTGTACAGCACCTGCCCTATTTTATGATTTAGATTTAGCCTCATACCTAGGCTGTATCCCATAGAAACCTACGAAGGGCAATAAACGTAGTAGTGCCATCGTTACTCCTTTCTAGCTATTACTGAGTATCTGTTGTCTAATGCCAGTTTTTCAGTGTGTTGTTTTTGTAATGCTTCCCTGCGGGCCTGTCACCCAGGTTGTTCAGAGGTTAACGGGAACTGTGCAGCTGTCTGTCAGTCTTCAGAGCTGTGGCGTTAAGTTGCTTACGATGTGTACCCAGTCCAGTCTGAGAGTGTGGTCCATTCCTGTGTTTTGTATATACATTGGGGAGATTACAAAAGCCTTTGTGACCCTGGGAGGTTCCCAAGTTGTTTTTTTTTGAATGTATGCATTTTGTGGGGTGCTGGTTTAGGGTCCCAGGAAGGGGGAGACCTTGACATGGTCTTGGGCTTGATCCTTTGGCGCCAAATGTAACTGACTTCCCCCAGTTTTGCTTTTAAACATTACTGAGTATCACTTGAGTGCCAAGTTTTCTGTGTTCCCAGTGTTCGTAACTTGGATTAACAGTAAATGGATTATTTGCACTGCCTAAAGAAAAGTAATACATTATTTATAATCTAAATTACTTTCAAATATTGAATCAGATTAAAAACAAGGTATTACCCATTACTTACTTGGGAAAAAAACACGGCCTATTATCTCTAGATGAACAGAGTTCCAAAAACCTTCATTCTCATGTTCACCATTGAAGTCTTCTGAGGGTACTTTGAGGTCACTCACTATAATGAATTGCACCATGAGAAACATGCAAGTACTGTGTGGACAGTAGACACAGAAGTATATAAACATTACTTACCTTTTAGGTTGAAAACCCTTTTTCTGTGTAAATCCATGACTACCACAGGCGGGTAAAATCCACAATTAATGCAGGAGTCAGTGTGCTCTGGGTCAGTCAAAGCCTCAAAGCGTGAAAAAGCATTAAATATAGCATCCCTGGAAGGAAACTTCTCTCGTCTTAACCCCATCCAGTAAGTCTTTAACCCTTGACACAGACACTTTGTTCTAAAGTATGACACAAAGAAGTTTGTGATTAGATAGTCAAAATTTCGACATTATGTATACAACAACATACTATATGCTTTTCATTTTACAATGACAACTTCAAAAACACACACACTCACTTCTAAGGAAGTAGGCACCAACGAATGAGAACAAATAATTATAATGAAAAAAAATAATCCTACATTTTCCCTGAGAAAAAAGGCAAAGTTCAAGAGACAGAAAAATATGGTCTTCAAAGTTGTAAAGGCCATCTTTCCACTCCTGGAACCTGTACACCAGAGCTTTCCAAACTTTTCATGTTGGTGACACACTTAGACCTACATCATTTTGTGACATAGTAATTCAGTTGTACTAACAAACGAAAGGTTAAACTAAATTGTTTTAAGAGATACGGACACATACATAAATTATATGATAACTAAATGTATTTACGAGTAACAGTATGTGCAAGAATTAAAAAAAAGTTTATTACACCAATAACTACTTACCGTTTTAATGGGATGTATGAGGTTAATGGGGTGAACATGGTTTCTGAATATTTGGTGGAATATTAGATAAAGACACGTTATAGGCATAGGAGTATATAATGCTAAAACCAGATTCCTCACATTATTATTATGAATTAAAGATCACTGCCAGGAGACATCTAAAACCTGTTAAATTGCAGTGCATCTATGCAGCTGCTCTCGGATGGCGCTTCTCACAAGATGGTGGCGGAAGTTCAGTTGTTTCACTCACATTTCCCTGGTGGTCTAGTATTTTTTCTTCCCCTTTTCGGGACAACTGCTCTGTACTTTGTGAGGCTGTAAAATGACTATGTCTCCCAATTTTTAAGCTTGGGAAGGTTGTCTGCCACTGAGCTCTTTTACCTAGCGACCATGTTCGCTCACAGCCTGGGTCCGCCCTACTGCTCCGACACCTCTAATCACACTAGCATTAGGACGTTTTGGGGGAGGGACCAAGGGACTCTAGTAAGGGAGCTACACGGTGCCCTGATGACTTCTATGGCATGTTGAAATGTCTGTAAAAGGCAAATTACATTGATCTCAACACATCATTATATAAACTATTATTACTCATAATTCCACAAAGGGAGTTAGTTTATTTAAATTTACTCTCAATCAGGCCCATCATGCTGACAATCTGAGCTTTATCAGTAATCTGCACAGCGTCTTCAAGTTTAGGATGACTTGGATATAACTGGCACATTTTTTCAAGAGGAATGAACTGTTTTGGGTATTTCATTTTACCTTTTTCTGCAATTACACCTTTTGGTAGTGTATATTGGATTTGTTTTTCTTTAAATATGTAGCACACACTTTGCTCCATAGCGGTATTTTCCAGAAGGCCTGAACCCTCCTTAGACATCAACGATGGTGTGCCTGGTGATGGTGGCACCTTTGTTCTGAACACATCTTTTTGTGTTTGAAAGAGATGCCATTTTGAAATGTTTTGTGTGAGGACATGATGTTCTCAGTTTTGCACAGGCACAATGTCATGTGTTATTTTGTCTATTGTAGGTCACAAATATTATGCCAATACAGCAAAAAACTGTGTGTTTCAGCCTCTCCAAAGAATTTGAAGAGCACCATTTCCCTCAGGATGACTTTTTGAAGGACTACCTCTGCAACAGTTCCTCTACAGTAATCTAGTGAGCGGAGGTGTTCACATAAACTGTAGCTCAGTCCACTCTGCTGAGCCAGAAACTCATATTGCAGACATTCCTCCAACTCACATCTGATATTTCCCCCAGTTTTTCCTCTGTACTTGTACTGACATGGAAAATTCATGCTTATTTCTCTGCACAGCAAATATACCATTTGTTTAATTGACATTTACACTCTGTAGATGACAGTCCTGAGTAATATCTTGTGACACATCGGCATGCTTTCTCAACATATGTACTTTCAAGTTTTTCCTGAGAAAACTAAGGCTACACTGAGGGCTTTTCACTGATTTTGCATATACTTTGACTTCAGCCGGCACAGATGGCAGTGCATATGTGTGTTCTACCACAGATATAGAGGACAGTGAGCTTGGCACTGGACAGGATGCAGCAGGTGGGGGTATCAGCACTGGAGAGGGTGCTGGGATCAGGACTGGAGAGTGTGCAGTGGATGTTGGGATCAGCACTATAGAGGGTGCAGGGGTGGTGATTTCGCCACTGCAGAAATTTCGCCACTGCAGAAATTTCGCTCAACAATAAATGCATTTCCATTTCAACCCAGCATATAACTGTTCTGCCAGAGGTGGCAGTGATAATGTCCCATGGCCGGCACGGTAGCCTGCACCGGCATATGATTTTGTCTGTAAGAGAAATAAAATATTAATAAACTTCAATTTATCCAACTTTCTCAGTGTGCATATTTATAGACTTTAGCTTAATAGAACTGCCTTACTTTCTCTATAAAACAAAAACCTGTGGGTAGGGACCAAAACATAAACACAAACAAAAGTCAACAAGCAATGTGGTAAATCCTGAACAGAAGGACATCTTTATTAAAAGCATGGCTTATAACTGCATGTCATGCTGGTGCTGTATATTTCAAGAAAACATTTCTTGCATTGAATTGTGCAATGTGAATGGGAACTTCAAAGCCATCTAAGTACATGGCAGAATTTGTGAATACAGTTTGTTAAGTTCAGGGTATAATATTTACAGAAGAAAATATATGATTTTCAAAAAGATGTAGGTTTAATGCCAACATACCTTTGAACCGTAAAAAGTTTTTTACGTGGACATCCATGTGTGTCTCACTCTTGGCCCTATTAGTTGGCATGAAGGTGGGTCTAAAAGGACAATAAAATTGTTCTTTGAAACAGGTATTGCTTTCTTCCAACATACACATGAACTTCCATGAACACCAAAAATATAAACTGTTAAATGTTAAACAATTGCTTTTACAAAGACACAGAAGACAAATGACCACAAGGTTAAAGACAACAAATCAAGTTAACAAAGTTAACTTGACAGCATTTTAACAGAAATTATAAAACCTAACAAAAACGTCTCCTCACGGTTCGCTAGCTGTCCGCTCTGTGTGTGTGCCCGAAAAAAGAATACAGTGTTTCTGCACAGTCCTGGCTCAGTAAATGGGAACAAAAACAAAGTAGCTCGAACCAACCCACACACTAGAACAACAATTAGAACATCTAGGGGAGCACTGAAGGGATAGGTGTTTTTGTTTTGATGTTGACTTCAAATTTAGCAAGCAAAAATCGCTGACTAAACCTTAAAGTCAAAACCTCAAAAATTATGCTCTTTCTAATTCCCTAACCGAATAGATTAAATCCAACGCAATGCTTATTAAAATCAATGTAAAGTTGAATGAATGAGTGCCCAGTATTTAAAAATACTTTTAAAACGAGGGGCACTTTAATTTATTTGGGGGTCCGGAAGAAAGCGCATAGCCTTACATAAATTAGCTCAACTATTTATAATAGTATCTGTCTCGCAAAAGTAGCCATGGATTGGCTTACCGGTGGGAACTATGTTGCGTTTCTATATGTGGAACAAAAATTAACCTATCCTTTTTCTTTAAGTGCCTTATTGCACTGCCCTAAAAAATATATCCCAAATAAAATAAAAAAACACACCGTATTTCATATCATCCTAGCTTGGCAGGCTATTCAGACTACCTTAAAATGTAACCCCTTTATCTCTGATTTATTACCTATAGCGGGGAATCCGCAGTTTACACCCGACCTGAACAGTAAACTATTCAAGAGATGGGCCTCCTCTGGATTATCCTTCCTAATTCAATTTAAAGAAGCATCTTAGTGAACGTTTTCACCTCCGGAATACAGATTTTTTTTTGTTGTATATTTGCAAGCTCGGCACTGGTATTTTGAAATAATTAAAGATAGGAACATAGAATGGATATATTTGGACATAAAAATGGATCTTTCCTTATATAAAATGGGTAAGCATCAGAATCCGGTGAGGCTAATGTTTACAAAATTTGCTCAAAATGGCGTCTAGTTCTCCCAAATCTAGATGAAGAGAAAGTGAAGTACAGTATTATTTCTGTAGCAAATTGGTATGAAGCTAATGTTAAAATTTTAAACAGAGCCTATGGGGCCTATCTATCAAGCTCCGAAAGGAGCTTGACGGCCCGTGTTTCTGGCGAGTCTTCAGACTCGCCAGAAACAGCAGTTATGAAGCAGCGGTCACAAAGACCGCTGCTCTATAACCCTGTCCGCCTGCTCTGAGCAGGTGACGGCATTGCAGCTGCTGGTGCAATGTTAAATGCGGAGAGCGCATTGCTCTCCGCATTCAGCGATGTCTTGCGGACCTGATCCGCACTGTCGGATCAGGTCCGCAAGACATTTCTTAAATAGGCCTCTATGTTTCTCCTGCCAGAATTAATAAATGGTACGCTATATAGTGATGTCGCGAACCTTAAAATTTCGGTTTGCGAACGGCGGACTCGAACTTCCGCTACTGTTTGCGAACCGGCAAACCGCTATTGACTTCAATAGGCAGGCAAATTTTAAAACCCACAAGGACTCTTTCTGGCCACAATAGTGATGGAAAAGTTGTTTCAAGGGGACTAACACCTGGACTGTGGCATGCCGGAGGGGGATCCATGGCAAAACTCCCACTGAAAATTACATAGTTGATGCAGAGTCTGGTTTTAACCAATAAAGGGCCTTAATCACCTAACATTCCTAATTTTTTTTTGAATAACGTGCTTTAAAACATCAGGTATGATGTTGTATAGATCAGGTAGTGTAAGGGTTACGCCCGCTTCACAGTGACAGACCAAACTCCCTGTGTAACGCACTGCAAACAACTGCAAACAGTCCATTTGCACAACCACGAGATAGATAGATTTGATAGATAGATACATAGATTACATAGATCAATAGATGCAATATACATATGATAGATACGAATTACATAGATCAATAGATGCAATATACATTTGATAGATACGAACTACATAGATCAATAGATGCAATATAGATACGATTGATAGTTAGATAGATTCGATAGATAAATAGATTTGATAGATATATAATTTCCCTGACAGAGTATAACAATAAGACATGCGGTCTGGGACCCGTTGTGTGTTAAGTAGTACTATTCTTAGCAGTTTAGTACCTGTTACTCCCCCTATCGGGGGAGGTCTATATGGCCTGCATTTTTGGAACAGGGAGATGGAAGAAGATGATTGGTCTGTCCTCCTACTTCAAATTTGGCCTAAACACAAGTGGCTTTCTCAAATCAGTCCGGCCACGAGATAGATTTGATAGATAGATATACATAGATTGATAGTTAGATAGAATCGATAGAAGATAAATAGATCGATTTGATAGATATATAATTACCCTGACAAAGTATAATAATAAAACATGCGGTCTGGGAGCCATGGTAACTAGGTTGTGTTAAGTAGTACTATTCTTAGCACTTTAATACCTGTTACTCCCCCTATCGGGTGAGGTCTATATGGCCTGCCTGATTACCCTGACAAAGTATAACAACAAAACATGCGGTCTGGGACCCATGGTAACTAGGTTGTGTTAAGTAGTACTTATTCTTAGCACTTTAATACCTGTTACTCCCCCTATCTGGGTAGGTCTATATGGCCTGCATGATTACCCTGACAAAGTACAACAAGACATGCGGTCTGGGACCCATGGTAACTAGGTTGTGTTAAGTAGTACTTATTCTTAGCACTTTAATACCTGTTACTCCCCCTATCGGGGGAGGTCTATATGGCCTGCATGATTACCCTGACAAAGTATAACAACAAAACATGCGGTCTGGGACCCATGGTAACTCCGTTGTGTTAAGTAGTACTGTTCTTAGCACTTTAATCCCTGTAACTCCCCCTATCGGGGGAGGTCTATATGGCCTGCATGATTACCGTGACAAAGTATAACAACAAAACATGTGGTCTGGGACCCATGGTAACTAGGTTGTGTTAAGTAGTACTATTCTTAGCACTTTAATACGTGTTACTCCACCTATCGGGGGAGGTCTATATGGCCTGCCCGATTACCCTGACAAAATATAACAACAAGACATGCGGTCTGGGACCCATGGTAACTAGGTTGTGTTAAGTAGTACTATTCTTAGCACTTTAATCCCTTTTACTCCCCCTATCGGGGGAGGTCTATATGGGCTGCATGATTACCCTGACAAAATAAAACAACAAGACATGCGGTCTGGGACCCATGGTAACTAGGTTGTGTTAAGTAGTACTATTCTTAGCACTTTAATACGTGTTACTCCACCTATCGGGGGAGGTCTATATGGCCTGCCTGATTACCCTGACAAAATATAACAATATGACATGCGGTCTGGGAGCCATGGTAACTAGGTTGTGTTAAGTAGTACTATTCTTAGCACTTTGATCCCTTTTACTCCCCCTATCGGGGGAGGTCTATATGGCCTGCCTGATTACCCTGACAAAATATAACAATAAGACATGCGGTCTGGGACCCATGGTAACTAGGTTGTGTTAAGTAGTACTATTCTTAGCACTTTAATCCCTTTTACTCCCCCTATCGGGTTAGGTCTATATGGCCTGCATGATTACCCTGACAAAGTATAACAAGACATGCGGTCTGGGACCCATGGTAACTAGGTTGTGTTAAGTAGTACTATTCTTAGCACTTTAATCCCTGTAACTCCCCCTATCGGGGGAGGTCTATATGGCCTGCATGATTACCGTGACAAAGTATAACAACAAAACATGTGGTCTGGGACCCATGGTAACTAGGTTGTGTTAAGTAGTACTTATTCTTAGCACTTTAATACCTGTTACTCCCCCTATCGGGGGAGGTCTATATGGCCTGCAAGATTACCCTGGCAAAGTATAACAACAAAACATGCGGTCTGGGACCCATGGTAACTTGGTTGTGTTAAGTAGTACTGTTCTTAGCACTTTAATCTTGTTCTTAGCTCTTTAATACCTGTTACTCCCCCTATCTGGGTAGGTCTATATGGCCTGCATGATTACCCTGACAAAGTATAACAACAGAACATGTGGTCTGGGACCCATGGTAACTAGGTTGTGTTAAGTAGTACTATTCTTAGCACTTTAATACGTGTTACTCCACCTATCGGGGGAGGTCTATATGGCCTGCCCGATTACCCTGACAAAATATAACAACAAGACATGCGGTCTGGGACCCATGGTAACTAGGTTGTGTTAAGTAGTACTATTCTTAGCACTTTAATCCCTTTTACTCCCCCTATCGGGGGAGGTCTATATGGCCTGCCTGATTACCCTGACAAAATAAAACAACAAGACATGCGGTCTGGGGCCCATGGTAACTAGGTTGTGTTAAGTAGTACTATTCTTAGCACTTTAATCCCTTTTACTCCCCCTATCGGGGGAGGTCTAAATGGCCTGCCTGATTACCATGACAAAATATAACAATATGACATGCGGTCTGGGAGCCATGGTAACTAGGTTGTGTTAAGTAGTACTATTCTTAGCACTTTGATCCCTTTTACTCCCCCTATCGGGGGAGGTCTATATGGCCTGCCTGATTACCCTGAAAAAATATAACAATAAGACATGCGGTCTGGGAGCCATGGTAACTAGGTTGTGTTAAGTAGTACTATTCTTAGCACTTTGATCCCTTTTACTCCCCCTATCGGGGGAGGTCTATATGGCCTGCCTGATTACCCTGACAAAATATAACAATAAGACATGCGGTCTGGGACCCATGGTAACTAGGTTGTGTTAAGTAGTACTATTCTTAGCACTTTAATCCCTTTTACTCCCCCTATCGGGGGAGGTCTATATGGTTGCCTGATTACCCTGACAAAATATAACAATAAGACATGCGGTCTGGGAGCCATGGTAACTAGGTTGTGTTAAGTAGTACTATTCTTAGCACTTTAATCCCTTTTACTCCCCCTATCGGGGGAGGACTATATGGCCTGCCTGATTACCCTGACAAAATATAACAACAAGATATGCTGTCTGGGACCCATGGTAACTAGGTTGTGTTAAGTAGTACTATTCTTAGCACTTTAATCCCTTTTACTCCCCCTATCGGGGGAGGTCTATATGGCCTGCATGATTACCCTGACAAAATATAACAACAAGACATGCGGTCTGGGACCCATGGTAACTAGGTTGTGTTAAGTAGTAATATTCTTGGCACTTTAATCCCTGTTACTCCCCCTATCGGGGCGGGGGGGCTATATGGCCTGCATGATTACCCTGACAAAATATAACAATAAGACATGCGGTCTGGGACCCATGGTAACTAGGTTGTGTTAAGTAGTACTATTCTTAGCACTTTAATACGTGTTACTCCCCCTATCGGGGGAGGTCTATATGGCCTGACCGATTACCCTGACAAAATATAACAACAAGATATGCGAGCTGGGACCCATGGTAAGGTTACTTCCTTTTGCACAATAGAGTACAGGTATGGCATCGATTTTAGGAACCCGGAGATAATTTTTAGGAACCGGGAGATGGAAAAAGATGCTTGGACACCCAGTACAGGTCGTTCTCCTTCAGCCTTTTTATACGAGGGTCCAGGACCCTCAACAGAAAAAACAGCATGAAACACCACATATGCCATCCTTTTGCACAATAGAGTACAGGTATGGCATCGATTTTAGAAACCCGGAGATAATTTTTAGGAACCGGGAGATGGAAAAAGATGCTTGGACACCCAGTACAGGTCGTTCTCCTTCAGCCTTTTTATACGAGGGTCCCGGACCCTCAACAGAAACAACTGCATGAAACACCACATATGCCATCCTTTTGCACAATAGAGTACAGGTATGGCATCGATTTTAGAAACCCGGAGATAAATTTTAGGAACCGGGAGATGGAAAAAGATGCTTGGACACCCAGTACAGGTCGTTCTCCTTCAGCCTTTTTATACGAGGGTCCAGGACCCTCAACAGAAATAACAGCATGAAACACCACATATGCCATCCTTTTGCACAATAGAGTACAGGTATGGCATTGATTTTAGAAACCCAGAGATATTTTTAGGAACCGGGAGATGGAAAAGATGCTTGGACACCCAGTACAGGTCGTTCTCCTTCAGCCTTTTTATACTAGGGTCCCGGACCCTCAACAGAAACAACAGCATGAAACACCACATATGCCATCCTTTTGCACAATAGAGTACAGGTATGGCATCGATTTTAGGAACCCAGAGATAATTTTTAGGAACCGGGAGATGGAAAAAGTTGCTTGGACACCCAGTACAGGTCGTTCTCCTTCAGCCTTTTTATACGAGGGTCCAGGACCCTCAACAGAAACAACAGCATGAAAGACCACATATGCCATCCTTTTGCACAGTAGAGTACAGGTATGGCATTGATTTTAGAAACCCGGAGATAATTTTTAGGAACCGGGAGATGGAAAAAGATGCTTGGATACCCAGTACAGTTCATTCTCCTTCAGCCTTTTTATACGAGGGTCCAGGACCCTCAACAGAAACAACAGCATAAAACACCACATATGCCATCCTTTTGAACAATCCAATACAGGTATGCATCGATTTTAGGAACCCGGAGATAATTTTTAGGAACCGGGAGATGGAAAAAGATGCTTGGACACCCAGTACAGGTCGTTCTCCTTCAGCCTTTTATACGAGGGTCCAGGACTCTCAACAGAAACAACAGCATGAAACGCCACATATGCCATCCTTTTGAACAATCCAGTACAGGTATGGCATCGATTTTAGGAACCCGGAGATAATTTTTAGGAACCGGGAGATGGAAAAAGATGCTTGGACACCCAGTACAGGTCGTTCTCCTTCAGCCTTTTTATACGAGGGTCCAGGACTCTCAACAGAAACAACAGCATGAAACACCACATATGCCATCCTTTTGAACAATCCAGTACAGGTATGGCATCGATTTTAGGAACCCGGAGATAATTTTTAGGAACCGGGAGATGGAAATAGATGCTTGGACACCCAGTACAGTTCGTTCTCCTTCAGCCTTTTTATATGAGGGTCCCGGACCCTCAACAGAAACAACAGCATGAAACGCCACATATGCCATCCTTTTGAACAATCCAGTACAGGTATGGCATCGATTTTTTGAACCCGGAGATAATTTTTAGGAACCGGAAGATGGAAAAAGATGCTTGGACACCCAATACAAGTCGTTCTCCTTCATCCTTTTTATACGAGCGTCCACGACCCCAAACAGGCACGACAGCATGAAAGACCCCATATGCCATCACTTCCTTTTGCACAATCGAGTACAGGTATGGCATCGTTTTTAGGAACCCGGAGATAATTTTTCGGAACCGGGAGATGGAAAAAGATGCTTGGTCGGTCCACCTACTTCAAATTTGGGGCACTGCGCGTGCAATCTACTGTGCCACCAGATATGAGTGGTGTGTTAATGAGTACTATTCTTAACAGTTTCATCACTGTTATGTGCCTTTTTTTGCTTTGGGTTTTGTAGCCACAGTGCAGCACCAGAGGCCTGAAAAATTAGGCATGTCCAAATGCCTGAAAAATTAGGTATTGTTGCAGCTGCTGCTGTAGCAGCTGCCAGAAAAATGTATGTTTGTAAAACAGTTAGAAAGTGCCCTAAAACCTTGCGGCTTGAACACTAGTTGTTGGCGGATAAGTCACGCAAGTCATCCGGCATTCGAAGATAAAATACAGCAGCGTGTGTACCATTTGTAGCCCAAGGCAGCTCATCTCATCAGGCCTTTTTTACTCAAATGTATCGCCCAATGTCAGTCCCTTTGGGATCCATCCCTCATTCATTTTAATAAAGGTGAGATAATCAAGACTTTTTTGACCTAGGCGACTTCTCTTCTCAGTGACAAAACCCCCTGCTGCACTGAAGGTCCTTTCTGACAGGACACTTGAAGCGGGGCAGGCCAGAAGTTCGATTGCAAATTGGGATAGCTCAGGCCACAGGTCAAGCCTGCACACCCAGTAGTCAAGGGGTCCATCGCTCCTCAGAGTGTCGAGATCCGCAGTTAATGCTAGGTAGTCTGCTACCTGTTGGTTGAGTCTTTCTCTGAGGCTGGATCCCGACGGGCTGTGGTGATGCATAGGAGTTAAAAAGGTCTGCATGTCCTCCATCAACAACACATCTGGAAAGCGTCCTGTCCTTGCCGGCGTGGTCGTGGGAGGAGGGGGAGGATTACTTTAATCTCTTCCCTTGTTAGATTCCTGTTGTGCTGTGACATCACCTTTATACGCTGTGTAAAGCATAGTTTTTAATTTTTTTTTTTTTAACTGCTCCATCCTTTCCGACTTGCGGGAATTTTGTAACATTTCAGTCACTTTATGCTTATACCGGGGGTCTAGTAGCGTGGACACCCAGTACAGGTCGTTCTCCTTCAGCTTTTTTTATACGAGGGTCCCTCAACAGGCACGACAGCATGAAAGACCCCATTTGCACAAGGTTGGATGCCGAGCTAATTATGTACCGTTCCTCGTCCTCACTGATGTCACTGAAGGTATCTTCTTCCCCCCAGCCACGTACAACACCACGGGTACCAGATAGGTGACAATAACGAGCACCCTGGGATGCCTGTTGTGGTTAATCTTCCTCCTGCGATGCTGATAAGGCTGTTTCTGTGGTGATGGAGACCACAACTCTTCCTCTTCACGCTCATCTACGGCCTGATCCAGCACTCTTCGCAGGGCATGCTCCAGGAAGAAAACAAATGGTATGATGTCGCTGATGGTGCCTTCGGTGCGACTGACAAGGTTTGTCACCTCAAAAGGACGCATGAGCCTACAGGCATTGAAGCATGAGCGTCCAGTAATTGTGCATGAGCGTCCAGTAATTTGGAAAAAAAATCCCCAGCTCTCCAGAGGCTGTCCTAGCACCCCGGTCATACAAATACTCGTTAACAGCTTTTTCTTGTTGGAGCAGGCAGTCGAACATTAGGAGTGTTGAATTCCAACGTGTCGGGCTGTCGCAAATCAAGCGCCTCACTGGCAGGTTGTTTTGACGCTGGATATCGGACAAGTGCGCCATGGCCTTATAGGAACGCCTGAAATGGCCACACACCTTCCTGGCCTGCTTCAGGACGTCCTGTAAGCCTGGGTACTTATGCACAAAGCATTGTACAATCAGATTACACACATGTGCCATGCACGGCACATGTGTCAACTTGCCCAATTTCAATGCCGCCACCAAATTACTTCCATTGTCAGAAACAACCTTGCCAATCTCAAGTTGGTGCGGAGTCAGCCACTGATCCACCTGTGCGTTCAGGGCGGACAGGAGTGCTGGTGCGGTGTGACTCTCGGCTTTCAGGCAAGTCAACCCCAAGACGGCGTGACACTGCCGTGTCTGGGATGTTGAATAGTACCTGGGGAGCTGGGGGGATGCCGTTGATGTGGAGCAAGACGCAGCAGCAGAAGAGGACTCAGCCGAGGAAGAGGTTATGGAAGAGGATGGAGTAGGAGGAGTTGAGGAGGTAGCAGCAGGCCTGCCTGCAAGTCGTGGCGGTGTCACCAACTCCTCTGCAGAGCCACGCATTCCATGCTTGGCAGCCGTCAGCAGGTTTACCCAATGCGCAGTGTAGGTTATAAACCTGCCCTGACCATGCTTTGCAGACCAGCTATCAGTGGTCAGATGGACACTTGCCCCAACGCTGTGTGCCAGACATGCCATTACTTCCTATCGCACAATCGAGTACAGGTTTGGGATTGCCTTTTGTGAAAAGAAATTTCGGCCGAGTACCTTCCACTGTGGTGTCCCAATAGATACAAATTTTTTGAAAGCCTCAGACTCCACCAGCTTGTATGGTAAAAGCTGGCGGGCTAAGAGTTCAGACAAGCCAGCTGTCAGACGCTGGGCAAGGGTGTGACTTTGGGAAATTGGCTTCTTACGCTCAAACATGTCCTTGACAGACACCTGACTGTGGGCAGATGACCAGGAACTGCTACGTAAGAGAGACTGAGTGGAGGATGGTTGAGAGGGGGCAAGGAGGACAGCAGTGGTTGACGTGGCTGAAGATGCTGGAGCAGGAGGAGGATGGCGGCTTTGAGTTTGTGTGCTGCTTCTACTCATGTGTTCTTCCCATCGGCGTTTGTGATGTGAGACCATGTGCCTTCGCAAAGCAGTTGTACCTAGGTGGGTGTTGGACTTCCCACGACTCAGTTTCTTTTGGCACAGGTTGCAAATGGCATCGCTGTTGTCAGAGGCAGACACGCAAAAAAATGCCACACTGCTGAGCTTTGCGATGACAGCATTCTGGTGGTGGCAACAGCATGCGTTGATTGGCGTGCTGTCTGGCTGACCCAGGGTGCCGATGGGATGCTGTCTGACTGTGCCACTATCTCCTTGCGACGACCTCCCCCTGCTTCCAACTCGTCTCCTCCTCCTCCTCTGTCTCCCCATCTGAACTTTCCCCCTGTTCTTCTCTTCTAGCGGGCACCCACGTGACATCCACGGACACATCATCATCAACCGCTTCACTTTTATCTGACAAATCAACAAAGGAAGCAGCAGAGTGTACAACATCATCATCATCATCACACCGTACGTCCATGGCTGTAATGCTGCCTGACTGAGACATATCACTGTTATCTACATCCTCTGTCAATGATGGTTTTGCATCATTCATTTCTTCCAACTGATGTGTCAATAACTCCTCTGACAAATCAAGTGAAATGGCTGTGGTGCTAGTAATGGTGGTGGCGGCTGGCGGGCGAGTGGCACTGGTCACTTGAGAGGTGCCCGAAGCTAAGCTGTAGGTGGATGGTGCGTTATGGTTAGGACTAGGAGCAGTAGCTGTAGAAGATTGGGTGTCCTGTGTTAGCCATTCAACTAGGTCCTCCTCAGAACTTTTCGCGTCCATGGCACGTGGCCTCTGAACATTGTGCATAGTTGTAGGGTCTAAGGGAATCACAGCACCACGACCACGACGGCACCTGCGGGGTGGCCTGCCTCTGCTTGTCCACTACTATTAAACAAATTATGAGTGGTGGCACTGGGCAAGTGGGCACAGTATACGCTGTGAGCCTGACACCAAAATGCAGACTGATGTTTCAAAGTCAAAAATGTTTATTTTTTTAAATATTAAAAGTACTGTTACAACAAATATGAGTGGTGCCACTAACTTGGCAAGTGGACCTGGCACACACGCTAGCAGCCAGGCAGGCAGGCAACTTCAATTAGATTACTATAGTAGACTGTTGTTTCACAGTCAAAAAAGTTTTTTTATTAAATATTGACACTACTGTTATAACAAATATGAGTGGTGGCACTAGTTGCCAAGTTGGCCTGACAAACGCTGGCAGGCAACTGCAATTCAATTGCACTAGCAGACTGATGATTCACAGTCAAAAAAGTGTTTATTTTAAATATTTACAATACTGTTATAAAAAATATGATTGGTGGAACTAGTTGGCAAGTGGGCCTGGCACACACGCTGGCAGGCAGGCAACTGCAATTCAATTGCACTAGCAGACTGATGATTCACAGTCAAAAAAGTTTTAATTTCAAATATTTACAATACTGTTATAACAAATATGATTGGTGCCACTAGTTGGCAAGTGAGCCTGGCACACACGCTGGGAGGCAGGCAACTGCAATTAGATTACACTAGCTGACTGATGTTTCACAGTCAAAAAAGTTTTTTTTTAAATATTTACACTACTGTTATAACAAATATGATTGGTGGCACTAGTTAGCAAGTGGGCCTGGCACACACGCTGGGAGGCAGGCAACTGCAATTAGATTACACTAGCTGACTGATGTTTCACAGTCAAAAAAGTTTTTTTTTTTAAATATTTACACTACTGTTATAACAAATATGATTGGTGGCACTAGTTGGCAAGTGGGCCTAGCACACACGCTGGGAGGCAGGCAACTGCAATTAGATTACACTAGCTGACTGATGTTTCACAGTCAAAAAAGTTTTTTTTTTTTAAATATTTACAATACTGTTATAACAAATATGATTGGTGGCACTAGTTGGCAAGTGGGCCTGGCACACACGCTGGCAGGCAGGCAGGCAACTGCTATTCAATTGCACTAGCAGACTGATGATTCACAGTAAAAAAGTGTTTATTTTAAATATTTACAATACTGTTATAACAAATATGATTGGTGGCACTAGTTGGCAAGTGGGCCTGGAACACACGCTGGCAGGCAGGCAACTGCAATTCAATTGCACTAGCAGACTGATGATTCACAGTCAAAAAAGTTTTTATTTTAAATATTTACACTACTGTTATAACAAATATTATTGGTGGCACTAGTTGGCAAGTGGGCCTGGCACACACGCTGGGAGGAAGGCAACTGCAATTAGATTACACTAGCTGACTGATGTTTCACAGTCAAAAAAGTTTTTTTAAAAAATATTTACACTACTGTTATAACAAATATGATTGGTGGCACTAGTTGGCAAGTGGGCCTGGCACACACGCTGGGAGGCAGGCAACTGCAATTCGATTACACTAGCTGACTGATGTTTCACAGTCAAAAAAGTTTTTTTTATTATTATTTACAATACTGTTATAACAAATATTATTGGTGGCACTAGTTGGCAAGTGGCCCTGGCACACACGCTGGCAGGCAGGCAGGCAACTGCAATTCAATTGCACTAGCAGACTGAGGATTCACAGTCAAAAAAGTGTTTATTTTAAATATTTACAATACTGTTATAACAAATATGATTGGTGGCACTAGTTGGCAAGTGGGCCTGGCACACATGCTGGCAGGCAGGCAACTTCAATTAGATTACACTAGCAGACTGATGTTTCACAGTCAAAAAAGTTTTTTTAAAAAATATTTACAATACTGTTACAACAAATATGATTGGTGGCACTAGTTGGCAAGTGGGCCTGGCACACACGCTGGCAGGCAGGCAGGCAACTGCTATTCAATTGCACTAGCAGACTGATGATTCACAGTCAAAAAAGTGTTTATTTTAAATATTTACAATACTGTTATAACAAATATGATTGGTCGCACTAGTTGGCAAGTGGGCCTGGCACACACGCTGGCAGGCAGGCAGGCAACTGCAATTCAATTGCACTAGCAGCATGATGATTCACAGTCAAAAAAGTTTTTATTTTAAATATTTCCAATACTGTTATAACAAATATGATTGTTGGCACTAGTTGGCAAGTGGGCCTGACACACACGCTGGCAGGCAGGCAACTTCAATTAGATTACACTAGCAGACTGATGTTTCACAGTCAAAGTTTTTTTTTTAAATATTTACACTACTGTTATAACAAATATGATTGGTGGCACTAGTTGGCAAGTAGACCTGGCACACACGCTGGCAGGCAACTGCAATTCAATTGCACTAGCAGACTGATGATTCACAGTTAAAAAAGTTTTTATTTTAAATATTTACAATACTGTTAAAACAAATATGATTGGTGGCACTAGTTGGCAAGTGGGCCTGGCACACACGCTGGCAGGCAACTGCAATTCAATTGCACTAGCAGACTGATGATTCACAGTCAAAAAAGTTTTTATTTTAAATATTTACACTACTGTTATAACAAATATGATTTGTGGCACTAGTTGGAAAGTGGGCCTGGCACACAAACTGGCAGACAGGCAGCTGCAATTAAATAACACTAGCAGACTTGATGTAAAAGTTTTTTTTTAAAAAGTTACACTAATGTTACAACAGATAGGAGTGGTGGCACTGAGGATGGAAGTAGGCACAGTATATGCTGGCAGCCTGACACACAGGCTGGCACTAGTGGCAGCCAGGCTGGCCTGGCAACATCAATTTAATAACACTAGAAAAGGACTGATGTAAAAGTTTTTTTTTTTTTAATTTACACTAATGTTACACCAGATATAAGTGGTGGAAAACAGAGCTATTAATCACAGTATATGATGTGGGCCTGACACACAGGCCTGATAGAAAATGAAATTAGATTACACTAGCAAAATGATGTAAATTTTTTTTTTTTTTTTTTAATTTTACACTAATGTTACACCAGATATCAGTGGTGGCACAGAGCAATTAATCACAGTATATGATGTGGGCCTGACACACAGGCCTGATAGAAAATGAAATTAGATTACACTAGCAAAATGATGTAAAAGTTTTTTTTTTAATTTACACTAATGTTAAGCAGATATCAGTGGTGGCACAGAGCAATTAATCACAGTATATGTTGTGAGCCTGACACACAGGCCTGATAGAAAATGAAATTAGATTACACTAGCAAAATGATGTAAAAGTTTTTTTTTTTTTTTAATTTTACACTAATGTTACACCAGATATCAGTGGTGGCACAGAGCAATTAATCACAGTATATGCTGTGAGCCTGACACACAGGCCTGATAGAAAATGAAATTAGATTACACTAGCAAAATTATGTAAAAGTTTTTTTTTTTTAATTTTACACTAATGTTACACCAGATATCAGTGGTGACACAGAGCCATTAATCACAGTATATGATGTGGGCCTGACACACAGGCTGACAGCCAGGCAAATGCAAATAAAAAAATAAATAAAAAACGACTGAAGTTCTAGCCCTAAAAAGGGCTTTTTGGGCTGAAGTTTTGGACTGTAGTGGACACTAAATACACTAGCCTAGCTTATCTATTTCCCTATAAAATCACCAGCAGCAGCACTAACCCTCCTCTCACTAAGAATGCAGGATCATAATGAATCTAAAATGGCTGCTGCCCAGGAGCTGGGAGGGTCTGTGAGGGAGTGTCTGCTGCTGATTGGCTCAAATGTGTCTGCAGGCTGTGAGATACAGGGTCAAAGTTTCCTTGATGCCGAATAGGGGGCGGATCGAACATCGCATATGTTTGCCCGCCGCGGCGAACGCGAACAAGCTAAGATCGCCGGGAACTGTTCTCCGGCGAACAGTTCGCGACATCACTAACGCTATATTGCAAAACTTATGCCCTAAATGTAGTTTTCCCAAGGTTGACCTGGTCCACATGTTTTGGAGTTGCCCAATGCATATTGTACTTGAGCTACAACATATCTTCTTTTTAATAGTTGTTAGGGATAAGGTACATGACACTGACTTCATCCATACAAAGATTTTGGGGGGATATCTTATTTAGAAGAATTGGAAGAAGAGTAGGGAACCTACTATTAATAATTTAAATTTTTTACTACAATCACAATTTATAATAGAGCAGTTTGATAATGTAAATAACCCTGAAACACAGCAAAATAGATTTGTCATAAAATGGGTGGACTTTGTTAAATCGTACAAAAGTAACAATTTACAAAGACAGCTGCTGACGCCTCTGCAAATAGATTCCTGAGGACATTGTATATATATTAATTTTTTTCTCTCTCTCCCCCTCTCCTCTCCCCCTGACCCTCTCCCACTATAATCGATTGTAATCTAACTCTAATCTTTTTCCTTCTCTATTGTACTTAAAGGGACATTATACACTCATTTTTTCTTTGCATTATGTTTTGTAGATGATCTATTTATATAGCCCATAACGTTTTTTTTTTTTTAAATGTATAATTTTGCTTATTTTTAAATAACGCTCTGATTTTCAGACTCCTAACCAAGCCCCAAAGTTTTATGTGAATACCATCAGCTACCTTCTCCAGCTTGCTCCTGTTTGTGTAAAGGGTGTTTTCATATGCAAAAGAAGGGGGAGGGGGGGAGGGTCTTATTTCCCACTTGCAGTGGGCTTTCCAACTGCCTTTTCAACAGAGCTAAACTGAAAGCTTCTAAGTTAGTTTTTAAACCATTTTATACTGGATTTTTATATCAGTATCTGTGCATCTTATTCTTTATAGTAGTGTCTATTACACGCAGTTATATGAAAATGAGTGTATATTGTCCCTTTAAGTACCTTTTCTTTTTCTCATCTCTAGGAAAATATGTTAGATGTGTCAGGGTATAGGGTGAAATGTATCGGTTCTCCCTCCTTCCTTGGTTATTTATCAGAGCTATTTTAATTTCTATCATTGGAGAATACTTTTGATGTTGTATGATAAATTATATAGATATTGTTAATTAAATATGCCTTAAAGATATGTCAAACCCTACTTAAAACTGTTATATATACCACGATATGTATCTCTGGGTGTTGGTACATATCTCTTTCTTTCTTCGAATTTTGTGCCATATAGATACTGTTTATGTTAGTATTTATGCCTTTATTAAATGATATTAACAATAAAAAATTTAAATAAAAAAAAAGAGGCATCCAGCGCCACGTAGAAAGCAGACTTAATTTAAAAATAAATTCACTTAAATTTCATAAGCTAATCTAGCTTTACTTTAAATGTCTGGAAACATTTGAATGACATAAAACTTACCATCAACATGAAGATGCCAAAGTCAATGCCAAAGTATTGGCCCAGAAAGCCCTTTGTTATTGCAATGGAAATAAAGGCCCTTCAATAAATAAAGCCCTACAATGAAAACTTCATTTAAATACGTAAATCACCATACTTTCACACTTACATTACATACATCCAAGTCAAAGCCGTTTATTACAGACCACTCTCCTGGACTGATTTTCTCAGAGAGCTTCCTGTTTAAAGACATTGTTACTTGGACATCATCATGACAGGTCCAAATTATTTGTGTAACGAATGGCCATCAGCACTGAATATCTTCAAAAAAACTTATATCAGAACAAACAATCAGCGACGTTTCGAGGTGTTAACCTCTTAACCATGCTAATGATATGATCATTTTACAAAATTTAAATACTCTCACAATGGCGCCAAACTGACCTCACAGGGACCTAAGGCTGCCATCTAGTGGATACAAACACCTACACCAATAAAACTTGCTCAATACAAAGTAACATCATTAAAAACATGTGGATAACTTGTACAAGGTATGCTTATCATATTGAAAAAAGTTGAAACAATATATTTATTTGCTTTCATGTTCTTTTCTTTCTTAACCCCTTAATGACCGGACCATTTTTCAATTTTCTTACCCTTAATGACAATGGCTATTTTTACATTTCTGCTGTGTTTGTGTTTAGCTGTAATTTTCCTCTTACTCATTTACTGTACCCACACATATTATATACCGTTTTTCTCGTCATTAAATGGACTTTCTAAAGATACCATTATTTTCATCATATCTTATAATTTTACTAAAAAAAAAAAGATAAAATATGAGGAAAAAATGGAAAAAACACACTTTTTCTAACTTTGACCCCCAAAATCTGTTACACATCTACAATCACCAAAAAACACCCATGCTAAATAGCTTATAAATTTTGTCCTGAGTTTAGAAATACCCAATGTTTACATATTCTTTGCTTTTTTTTGCAATTTATGGGGCAATAAATACAAGTAGCACTTTGCTATTTCCAAACCACTTTTTTTCAAAATTAGCGCTAGTTACTTTGGAACCCTGATATCTGTCAGGAATACCTGAATATCCCTTGACATGTATATATTTTGTTTTAGAAGACATCCCAAAGTATTGATCTAGGCCCATTTTGGTATATTTCATGCCACCATTTCACAGCCAAATGCGATAAAAAAAAAAAAGTTCACTTTTTCACAAATTTTGTCACAAACTTTAGGTTTCCCACTGAAATTATTTACAAACAGCTTCTGCAATTATGGCACAAATGGTTGTAAATGCTTCTCTGGGATCCCTTTTTTCAGAAATAACAGACTTATATGGCTTTGTGGTTGCTTTTTGGTAATTAGAAGGCCGCTAAATGCTGCTGCGCACCACACGTGTATTATGTCCAGGAGTGAAGGGGTTAATTAGGGAGCTTGTAGGGTTAATTTTAGCTTTAGTGTAGTGTAGTAGACAACCCCAAGTATTGATCTAGGCCCATTTTGGTATATTTTATGCCACCATTTCACTGCCAAATGCGAGCAAATAAAAAAAAAAAACTTTACATTTTTCACAATTTTAGGTTTCTCACTGAAATTATTTACAAACAGCTTGTGCTATTATGGCAGAAATTGTTGTAAAAGCTTCTCTGGGATCCCCTTTGTTCAGAAATAGCAGATTTATATGGCTTTGGCGTTGCTTTTTGGTAATTAGAAGGCCGCTAAATGCTGCTGCGCACCACACGTGAATTATGCCCAGCAGTGAAGGGGTTAAATTAGGTAGCTTGTAGGGAGCTTGCAGGGTTAATTTTAGAGATCAACCTCCCACCCCCTGATCCCTCCCAAACAGCTCTCTTCCCTCCCCCACCCCACAATTGTTACCGCCATCTTAAGTACTGGCAGAAAGTCTGCCAGTACTAAATAAAAGTTTTTAAAAAAAAATAAAAAAAAAATTATAAAATATTTTAGTTGTGATGGACCCCTGCCTTAGCACCAACCTCCCTGATCCCCCCCTCCAGCTCTCTAACCCTCTCCCCTACCTAATTACCGCCATCTTGGGTACTGGCAGCTGTCTGCCAGTACCCAGTTTGGCCCCACAAACCAAACTATTTTAATGTTATTTATAACTTTTATTTGTATGCTTAATTATTTCTGTAGTGTAGCAGCCCCCCCCACAATACCCCCCCCTCCCAGATCCTTTTAAATGTAAAAAAAAACAAAAAAAAACTTTTTTTCCCCTTCCTTTTTCATTGTTGTCAGTGTGGCTAATGTACGCACGTGCACGCGCGCGCGCGCCCACGTGCACACGCACACCCGCGTGCCCACGCGCACACGCACACCCGTACACCCGTGCACGTGCACGCGCGCACACACGCTCCCTCCTCCCACCAGACAAAGGCACCATCGGCACCATCACTACCGGTGCAGAGAGGGCCACAGAGTGGCTCTCTCTGCATCGGAGTCTTGTAAAGGGGTATTGCAGGATGCCTCCATATCGAGGCATCACTGCAATACCCTCAGAGCTGCTGGAAGTGATTGTGATCACTTCCAGCACTCTGTTAGACAACTGACTGTCATGGTATATGTGAGGTTAATAAATATATATATTTTAATCATATATCTCCAGATTAATAAATCTGTATTTTTGATCAGACATTTCACTGATCAGAAAAAGAAAAAATGATTCATTCCTCTCAGACAAACTGACTTCAATCATGTTCAGCTCTTCCCCCATTTAGTATGCAGACGGGATGTCTCCAAAGGCTTGAGCATAACCTTTGAAGCCCCCTCCTGCTGTGTAAAAGGCAGCATTTTGATACATAGAACAGGACACAGGCCCATATATATGGATTTCCTCCAAGAGAAATGCCGATCCGTCTGAAGAAATGTGAGAACTGCAAACATTTTTCAAGGGGAACTGATAATTAGCACAAATTTGTTTTGAATGACTCAGGCTATGTGGCTGATAATACCAGATGTGGTGATTAAAATAACACAGAGAAAACAAAGACAGATGCTGAGGTATGACTCTGGAAGTTCACGTAAGCAGACAGCAAATAAACATTTTTTTTTCTCTCTCTGTTTAAATACATGCCCCAGAATGTATTAAATATAGAAATTTGGGAAATTGTCTAATTCTATATTATTATTACATGGGTATTTGCTAAGCTTGGGAGGTAACTGTTTTAATCAGTCAAAAATGTGTAATAAATTCTGTTTTGTTTATATTTTTCAGACAGATAATCTCAAATCTACATAGAAGTGAATGTGCATGTATGTGTGTATATATATATATATATATATGTGTGTATATATATATATGTGTATATATATTTATATGTTTTGAAAACATAAAAGATCTTACTTAGCCTCTGTGTGTTTAAAAACATGAATAGATGTTTATGGACCTGAAGAGAAGTGATTATTAACATTTATTTTCTTATTTCAGATCTACATAGACAGGATTCACTTGGAATACAGTACAATACTGAATTAAAAATAAGCTATTATTCACATATAAATGCCAGGATACCGATAAAATTGTAATGCATTTTAAGCTACTAATTAGCAGTATTAAATTGCCTTGATATAATAAAATGTTAATAATATAACATATTTGGTATCAGAATAATCAAAAAAAAAATAACCTAATATTAACCATCTGTAATTGGGGTTATATATGATTAATGCAGAGAGTGTAATCTGATTAAATAACCATTTTATAAAAAAAAAAAAAATTAACTTGCTTAAAAATGTCAGAAATGCTGTATTGTATTGCTATGTTGTACTGTATGCTGCCACCTGGTGTTATGTTGCGAGAACTACAGCCAGAAGGTTCTTTCTGGCTGTTAAAAATGAAATTTCCAAGGGCCAATCCGATTTAGACTTCCCAGATAACCAATGGGAAGGTCAGCTCCCGTAGTGCCACCCACATGATGTCATCAATGATTATATAATGGGAGTGTTGAATGCACAAGGGAGAGTTGTCTGTAACTTGTTGAAAATTAGTGATCTGATTTTGGCTGCGATATACCTGAAAAAAAAAAGTTCACTTCAGCAAGGAGCTTAAAACTTATCCTCGATTTGTGCAAAAACCTTCTTTCAAATGAGATGACCTAAAGACCGCTACGAATTGGTTCAAAATTGGTGAAGTATATTGTATTTTAAATTGGTAGTTATAAGCCTAGGTATTGTTCAAATCTGTGTCTGAATTGGCTAAGTAACTCATCTATACAAGTTCTGATATTGTCGGTTAATTTTGTATTAGGATAAATTGCAGTTAAATAGCAGAATATATATTTTATCCTATTGTTTTATAAACACTGTTTAGAATTGTATTGCTTGGATGTTAAAGGTTTTTAGTCCCATTGTGTTAAATAAATAAGGCTGAATTGTGAAGGTATATTGTTCTGGGTTTTGTAAGAAGAATAGCATATCTTAAGAGTTGGTTCTAACGCATATAAACTTTTATTTAGTTTCCTTTTATTGCAAATATAGTTCAATATGTTTATGGATATTAACTAAATAAAAGAATTCAGATATTTATATTAATTGTATGGTCTAGTAGGTGCATGGTTGATAAGGGTTTCTATTTCTTTGTATTGTGTTTATAACCCTGCCATAAACTTATATATATTATTTGGATAGCACTGCTAAGATTTTCATAAATATACTGACATAATAATTGGAGGCACTTTTTCTGAGATTTATTAATATTCCATCATAATTGATATAATATATTTGTAAGTAAATAGAAATTATTATAAAAAAAAAATAAAAAAAAATAAAAATTCATATTTCGATATTAATATTTTGAAGATATAATTTTTTTTGAAAAGTTGAAATATTAATTTTCATATTTCGAGATTGACATTAATATCTTGAAATATTATTAAAGATTAATTTTGAAAAATTAATAAAAATATTAATTTTTCATATTTCAAAATTAATCAAAAATATTGATTTTTCATATTTTCAAAGTTAATCAAAAAATATTAATTTCTCATATTTTGGAATATTAATTTTTCATATTTCAAAATTAATAATATTTTTTTTTTTGAAATATAAAAATTTTCCTTCTCTCTTTTTATTGGCAAAAATTGTATTAGCGTTTTAGTTTAACTAAGTACTAAACCAATATAATAATGTCTGTAGCCAGAAGTGACTCATTTAATTCTATACATAGCAATGAAATTGGTCCCATAACCATACCTATTACTAAAGGTCAGGTCCTTAAGAAAGATATCTTAAGTTACCTTAAAGGGAAGTTTAATATTGCGGGTGAATTAAATGATTTTATGGATATGCTTGAAACTAGGGCTAAAAATATTACCGTTAATAATAATATGTGGAATGAAGAGAATGAATTCTTCCAGGAATTATTAATGATTAATCAATGCAAAGCTCCCATAAAGCGAGACGAACTAATACTAAAATCCTGGCCCCTTTTAATATGCATAATTGACGAAATGTCGTTTTGTGTCACAGACAAACGATTGCAAATACAGGAGCTAGAAAATAGTATTCGTTCCTCGCGCAGACGCGAAGAGGGTTTAAAAACAGCCAAAAATAAAATGGATGAATTTGCCCAAAACCTAGCCACCTTAGATAAGCACAATATGGACTTAATCGCGCAGATACAAGATTTAAATAAACAGCTTGCGCAAAGCCAGAGAGAACTAAGCGATTTAAAAAGGTCATATCGCCATAATGAAAACCCCTATATTAGCAATGAGAATAATACAGATAATGCTAACTCCTTTAGCGAACGCGTCAGGGACGAGGTACGAAAATATATAGAACAACATAGACAAATGACCCCTAACGGGTCAGAAGTAGATTTCCCAAATAGACAATCCCCTCAGGATGTAAATCCAGAGGACAGCTGTAGCGCAGCTGATGCAGGGGAGGGAAACTCTAACAGAGAATCCCAAAATAAGTCTGATAAAGTCTATGATTCACATAAAATAATCACCTTTGTACAACGCGCAGTACCTATATTCTCCAATAAGGGAACAACATCTGTAATTGATCATTTACAGGCTTTTGAAAATGCGTTAGCTATAATGAATGTTACAAGTGAGAAATTGAAAATTGAATTTCTGCCTTGGGTATTTGACAGTAAGCATCACAAATTCTTTGCTTCACTAAAGGATATGAATATTCATTCCTGGAATGGGGTAAAACAACAATGCAGAAAAGAATTCGGGCAATATCGCACTAAAACTGCCGCAAAAATAGCGGTATATGGTTTAAAGTGTCGTGCGAATCAGAGTCCAGTCGAATTCCTTTCTGTATTGAAAAATGCGTACAGTATGGCTGAAGATAATCCCAGATTTGATGGCTCAGAATTTGTAAATTTATTTTTTGAAGCATTGCCTACACCCATCAAAATCAACTTAGCTAGAGATTTTGATGAGGACTGCTCATTGGAATGGCTGATCAAAGAGAGTACGAAGTTATACTCTATTCAGCAGTCCAGTGAGCAGGGGGTTAAAAAGGAATCAAAACCCAAAATTGTGGCAGAAACTAGGGTGTCACCTAGCCCCCTCAATTTGGAGTCCAACAAGAGGACTTATGCAGAGGTGGCCAGTCAAAACAGGCCATCTCCACAGAGGTTTAATTCTGCCCCTCCCCCTACACAGGTTGAGGCGCAGGGAGACTATAACCAAAGTGGGGGACATAATCAGGTGAATAATTACTCACAAAGAGAATACTCACCGAATAATTGGTATCCGCGCAAGGGTAGATACAATAGACGGCGAAGATATTCTCAGGGTAACCAGACACCCCAGGTATATAATGCTCCCCAAAGTACTAATGCTGAACAAGCTGAACCCCAGGGGCAACCACGCCAGAATAGAAATAGTGGCCCTGATTCTGAGGGAACCCAATGGTCCAGGAATCAGTACAATGGGGCACCAAGAGATAGGCCCAGGGGTAGAGGTAACTTGTACAATCAGGTAGATATGCTGTTTACCCAATTAAATCGGTTGAGCGAACAAATCGCTAATATGAGTCAAAAATCTACGGCTCAGCAACCGAACAATACTTTTTTAGGGGTACAGCCAGTGGTCAGCAGTGGACCACAGGCACAGTCATAAATACTGCAGTATCACCTGAAGGGGAGGGGAGAGATATACAAAATGTAGTAATAAATATCAATGATACTAATCATGTTATCTCCCCACAGACCGGAAACGGACAAATTAGCTGTGACAATGAGCGACATCAGCCGGGAAAAATTAACCAAACTTTTCCTCTGCAGTGTTCTCTTAACATTATTTCCACAGATGCAGTACACAAGAACCCAGCTGACCTTGTCATAGGGGAAACAGGTAGGTATGAAATTTCCTCTGCATCGAATGACACAGCGGATCCAGGTAAAACGTGGCGAAGCCCACAGATGTACAAGAATGCAAATTTTATGTGTGAAATGATAGAAACTACAGGAAGATATTATGTACTAGTTGAGCTGCAAGATTCAGTCTCCAACCCTATCAGGGGATTAATTGACACTGGGTCACAGGCAACTATCTTATCCCACAGGTACTACACACAGCTAAATGAGCTAACACCCCACAAACCCAAAATAAGAGAATTTGACGGTTCTCTAATAGGTGTTGGGGGTGACTCCCTAAAAGTCTACGGTACTGCCTGGTTAAAATTTAAATTGGGGAACAGGGTCATAAGACACCCTGTCATTATAGTGGATCTGCCAACTGATCGTTTAATTATTGGTAGTGATCTCCTGAAACGATTAAGCACCATAATTGATTGCATAAATAATGTAATTTGGTCGCAAGTTAAACGGCCTATCAATTATGAAAAATCTGGTATATCTCGCACCCGACACAGCTGTCACGTGGTGGAAGAGAAACCAGATGCTGTGGAGATTCATTTCAGGAATAACTCTACACCTGAAATCACTATTCTGCAAATAGATGATCAGACTCCTTTTAGTGGCTCTGATGGTAATACTTTTAAAATATCGCCTGGAAAGATAGCGAATATTTCCCTAGATAGCGATGTATTAACCATATCACTCCACAAGGGGGATTATAAAATCCCTAAGGGGGGAGGCCACACTCAATACCTCACAGGGATTGAGAGAGTTAAAGAGGATCTATTTATCCCTATACAAGTGCATGACCTTGGTAAAACCGAGTATGCTAAAATAAACTTAAAACAGGAAGCTAGCTATATAAGCGAAGGTTTATTAACGCAAATAGCTGAACCTAAAGTGATTAAATATCTTTCTCCCCAAGACCACTGCGTCAACGGCCTGGATGACAGGTCTGAAAGCTATAACATCACAGCTAAGTGCTTATTATCTATCTCTATTGGTAATAAGTCAGTGAAGCACCTGTTTTTAGTTTTAAATACTCCCAATAATCAAATATACATTGGCAATGATATCTTACATAGATATGCCATACAAATAGATTTGATTAATTCTTGCCTCTGGAGCAGGTTAAAGGGGGACCCTGAAGTATTTCAGAATGAAAATGCAGCCCTGAAATCAAACCAGCAATTGCCATATGCTGTGAATATGCAGGTATCTAGCGATGTTATAATTCCTGCTGGGGCTGATAAATTTCTTTTACCCTTACAGGTAAAGAGAGGTCAGAAATTAAAAACTTCTGAAACACTGATTTGCCTCTCCCATAGAATACAAAATCTGGGTGTCACAGTGACTTACACTCCTATGGTGAATATTGGAACTGTTCCAATACATATTATTGTACATAACATGACCCCACAGGATATAACCTTATCCAAGGGAACTACCATAGGATATGCACTGGAATCAAATTATTACACTTTTGGATTCCAGAATAATGTAATTGGGCTAATACCTGAAGGATACCTAACTGAAGAACAATTAATAGAACAATCCTTTGCATCCATGCCAGAGGGTCTATTTAATGTTCAATCTATTTATCCCTTCAGCTCAGAGGAAGGCATCTGTAAAATTGAAGAAGCCTCTCTAGTGTTTGATCAGCCAATCAAACAGCAAGATTACCCCAATACCCAGAATCATGGGAGCAATGTAAATTATAATCAAGGGGACCTCACCTCTAGATTGGAAGAAGCCTATGAAATAGGACAGCCTGAAATATTTCCAGGATTTCAGCAAATAGTCGAAGAGCAAATATCCTTAGCTAATGGCTGTTCCAGCGATGACGAACGCCAACAGCTGCGAGAACTCCTAATGGAATACAAGGATATTTTCGCTAAGGATTCTTATGACTGTGGTACTACAGACTTGCACATTGCAAGAATACAAACAGATCCTAATGCGCCACCTGTATTTGTCAAACAATACAGACTTCCCTTAGCCTCATATGATTCTCTTGCAGAGATCATAAGGAATTTGGAAGAAAGAGGTATTATCAGACAGGTGCACAGCTCTTATAATAATCCTATTCTAGGTGTCCTTAAGCCCAATGGACAATGGCGTTTGTGTGCTGACTTAAGACAGCTAAACAAACGAGTATACATGTCTGGCTGGCCTGTACCATACATTGACCAGTGCCTAGCACAAATGCAGGGATCCAAAATATTCACTGCCATTGATTGTGCACAGGGATATTGGACCATAAAGGTACATGAAGAGGACCAATATAAGCTGGCATTCTCTTTCCAAAAGGTCCAATATGCATTCCAGAGACTTCCATTTGGATACATAAATTCTGGACATGAATTTGCTGTATTCATGCATAAGGCTATGCCTGACGCACTGGAAAGGGGGACCTTATCTTATGTTGATGATGTTTTAATCAAAAGCACAGACTTTGAAAAACACATCACAGAACTTAAACACGTCCTCAGCCAACTTAAAAGGGCAGGTGTCAAATTATCCCTGCAAAAAGCTCAATGGTGCCGCACTCGTGTAAACTTCTTGGGACATGAAGTTACCTCTGAAGGATTAAATCCCCAAAAGAAAAAGGTGGAAGCTATAGTGAATTCTAAAAACCCAACTAACTTAAAGGAATTGAGATCATTCCTGGGTATGACAAATTATTCTCGCAAATTCATTGATAATTATGCGGAATTAGCTAAACCACTACTACTTCTTCTAAAGAAAGATGTGAAATGGCACTGGAGTGAGTCTCAAGAGACAGCCATCAGAGAGCTGAAGAGAAAACTCACTCAAGCACCTTGCTTAGCGTACCCTGAAGGTGGTAAACCTTTCTTCTTAGAGACAGGTTACACAGATATAAGCATGAGTGCTGTGTTATACCAAAAGCATGATAATTTGAACAAAGCCATTGCTTATGCGAGCAAAAATCTATCCCCAGTAGAAATAAAATTTAGCGATTGCGAAAAAGCCCTCTTATCTACTGTATGGGCTCTACAAAATTTCCGCAGCTATATACAGGGCGAGAAAATTATTGTAGAAACGGCCCACCAGCCTTTGCTATATTTGCAAAGTGAGAGAATAAGAGATGGGAATCTGTCTAATAGCCGCATAACAGCGTGGACTCTTTCCTTACAAGGCTGGCCCTTAGAAATTCGCTACAAACAGAATAAAAAGAATCCAGTCGCACAAGGGCTTGCTGAGCTCCACGACTGTACTGCTAGAGATCCTGGGGAAGAATTATCAGAAGATGATTTTCTGGAGGAACAATTGCTTTCCCCATATAAAATATACAATGAGGACCATTGTCAAACATTACCTTGGGTGTATGTTGATGGTTGTTCTTACCACGCCACTATTGATAGTGAGCGCAGATTAGTCGCTGGCATTGGTATAACTTGGACAAATGGAGTCTCAAATATATCTGTAGGTTTCAACATTGGGCCAAGATCCAGTCAAGTTGCAGAACTAACTGCTGTTTTCAAAACCATTGAAATGGCTATTGAACATGGTATTCATGAATTTGTGATCATAACTGACTCAAATTATGTGCGTGACAGTTTTGTTGAATACCTGCCAACTTGGAAAAGAAATGGCATGCAGAAAAGCAATAACAAACCAGTCAAGCATGGCAAGTTGTTCTGCGAGATTGATAATCTGGTAGTATCCAATGATTTAACCATACACTGGAAAAAGACCAAGGGTCATTCCAGAGTTTTAGGTCCTGATAAGGAAGGCAATGACCTTGCGGATTCATTAGCAAAACAAGGAGCCATAACTGGAGAACTCCTTAATATTGACCACTTAATGGGTGCAATTCAGGTAGAAGCCATTACCAGAAACCAGGCAAAACAACAGAGTGAGCCTAATTTGGTACAATGGAGTCAGGATTCTCCTAGTGAGGACCTGATCACTAGTCAAAAAGAAGACCCCATTGTAGGCATCTTCTATAAACACATAGAAGATCCTGAAAGCAACCCCATCTCAAAAGATGATTGCATTGGCAAAGAAGATCTTAGAATCTTAATAAAATCTAAATCACAATTCAAGTTACAGGATGGTTTGTTAATTAGAACCTCCAAAACTGGCATCCAGCAGTGGGTAGTACCCACCAAGTTCAGGGGTCTAATGCTTCAACATGCCCATGATGCTTCCACATCTGGTCATCGTGGTGCCAAACTCACGTATGAAATATTGCGTGATTACGCATTTTGGCCACACATGTTGAAAGATGTTCAAACCTACTGTCAAGGGTGTTTAATCTGCCCACAGTTCCAACCCACTGCACCAACACATAGAGCGCCATTGCAGAAAAGGGGGATGGTAATGCCATGGTCAGATATACAAATTGATTTTATTGGTCCGGTAACAAGGTCATCAAGAGGTAACAAGTACATGTTAACAGTGACATGCCTGTTCACTAAATGGGTAGAGTGCATTAGTGCACCTAACAATAGTGCTGAAACATGTGCAGCATTGCTCATCAACCATGTATTTTCCAGATTTGGTTTGCCCCAAAGAATCGAATCAGATCGGGGGACCCACTTCACTAGCGAAGTGATGACAAAAATGTGGAAAATACTAGGGGTTAAAAGAAAGCTCCATATTGCTTATAGAGCTGCCTCAAGTGGTGGTGTAGAGCGTTACAACCAGTCCATTGTTAAAATCCTCAAAAAGTTTGTGAGTGAAACAGGTAAAGACTGGGATATAAAACTACCTCTAGTCTTAATGGCATTAAGAGCAACTCCAAGTAGTGCTACCAAGATGTCACCTTTTGAACTGATGACTGGTAGAAGAATGGTTCTACCTCAGCATCTGCTATACCGTACATCAGACCAAAACTTAATAAACGCTGCCAATACACATCAATATGTGGAAAACCTAAGAAAGCACCTGCAATATGCCTTTGCATTTGCTCAAAGGAATTTAGAAAGAGCCGCAACTGCCACTAAAACCTATTATGATCTCAAAACATCCAAAAAGGAATATGAAATAAATGATAAAGTTTATCTTTATAACTTTGGAAGAGATCAGGTTAGGGAGAAGAAATTTCTTCCCTCATGGAAAGGTCCTTTTGTCATTACTGACAAAATATCTCCAGTGGCCTATAAAATACGGATCCCCAAAAATGAAGGTTTCATAGATAAATGGGTACATATAAATCAACTGCGGGCATGTCATCCCAGGTCCCAACTACAAGTCATAGAGGGAGAATGAAGTGTCATATCCCCAAATGCACTAAAGACATACTGTAATTTAAAGATGCCTAACTGATAAACATGAAAGCTCAAAATAACAAACTTTCTTCATAAGAGACTGTCTATGAGGTATACGGTTGATCCTCATCAAATACCATTGACTTTAGACCAATTTAAATACATGTGTCCTACATCTATTAAAAATTGGAAGGGGGATTATGTCATGGTATATGTGAGGTTAATAAATATATATATTTTAATCATATATCTCCAGATTAATAAATCTGTATTTTTGATCAGACATTTCACTGATCAGAAAAAGAAAAAATGATTCATTCCTCTCAGACAAACTGACTTCAATCATGTTCAGCTCTTCCCCCATTTAGTATGCAGACGGGATGTCTCCAAAGGCTTGAGCATAACCTTTGAAGCCCCCTCCTGCTGTGTAAAAGGCAGCATTTTGATACATAGAACAGGACACAGGCCCATATATATGGATTTCCTCCAAGAGAAATGCCGATCCGTCTGAAGAAATGTGAGAACTGCAAACATTTTTCAAGGGGAACTGATAATTAGCACAAATTTGTTTTGAATGACTCAGGCTATGTGGCTGATAATACCAGATGTGGTGATTAAAATAACACAGAGAAAACAAAGACAGATGCTGAGGTATGACTCTGGAAGTTCACGTAAGCAGACAGCAAATAAACATTTTTTTTTCTCTCTCTGTTTAAATACATGCCCCAGAATGTATTAAATATAGAAATTTGGGAAATTGTCTAATTCTATATTATTATTACATGGGTATTTGCTAAGCTTGGGAGGTAACTGTTTTAATCAGTCAAAAATGTGTAATAAATTCTGTTTTGTTTATATTTTTCAGACAGATAATCTCAAATCTACATAGAAGTGAATGTGCATGTATGTGTGTATATATATATATATATATGTGTGTATATATATATATGTGTATATATATTTATATGTTTTGAAAACATAAAAGATCTTACTTAGCCTCTGTGTGTTTAAAAACATGAATAGATGTTTATGGACCTGAAGAGAAGTGATTATTAACATTTATTTTCTTATTTCAGATCTACATAGACAGGATTCACTTGGAATACAGTACAATACTGAATTAAAAATAAGCTATTATTCACATATAAATGCCAGGATACCGATAAAATTGTAATGCATTTTAAGCTACTAATTAGCAGTATTAAATTGCCTTGATATAATAAAATGTTAATAATATAACATATTTGGTATCAGAATAATCAAAAAAAAAATAACCTAATATTAACCATCTGTAATTGGGGTTATATATGATTAATGCAGAGAGTGTAATCTGATTAAATAACCATTTTATAAAAAAAAAAAAAAAATTAACTTGCTTAAAAATGTCAGAAATGCTGTATTGTATTGCTATGTTGTACTGTATGCTGCCACCTGGTGTTATGTTGCGAGAACTACAGCCAGAAGGTTCTTTCTGGCTGTTAAAAATGAAATTTCCAAGGGCCAATCCGATTTAGACTTCCCAGATAACCAATGGGAAGGTCAGCTCCCGTAGTGCCACCCACATGATGTCATCAATGATTATATAATGGGAGTGTTGAATGCACAAGGGAGAGTTGTCTGTAACTTGTTGAAAATTAGTGATCTGATTTTGGCTGCGATATACCTGAAAAAAAAAAGTTCACTTCAGCAAGGAGCTTAAAACTTATCCTCGATTTGTGCAAAAACCTTCTTTCAAATGAGATGACCTAAAGACCGCTACGAATTGGTTCAAAATTGGTGAAGTATATTGTATTTTAAATTGGTAGTTATAAGCCTAGGTATTGTTCAAATCTGTGTCTGAATTGGCTAAGTAACTCATCTATACAAGTTCTGATATTGTCGGTTAATTTTGTATTAGGATAAATTGCAGTTAAATAGCAGAATATATATTTTATCCTATTGTTTTATAAACACTGTTTAGAATTGTATTGCTTGGATGTTAAAGGTTTTTAGTCCCATTGTGTTAAATAAATAAGGCTGAATTGTGAAGGTATATTGTTCTGGGTTTTGTAAGAAGAATAGCATATCTTAAGAGTTGGTTCTAACGCATATAAACTTTTATTTAGTTTCCTTTTATTGCAAATATAGTTCAATATGTTTATGGATATTAACTAAATAAAAGAATTCAGATATTTATATTAATTGTATGGTCTAGTAGGTGCATGGTTGATAAGGGTTTCTATTTCTTTGTATTGTGTTTATAACCCTGCCATAAACTTATATATATTATTTGGATAGCACTGCTAAGATTTTCATAAATATACTGACATGACGTACCAGGTACGTCCATTGTCATTAACTGCTTGTTAATGCATGACGTACCTGGTACGTTAGTTGTCATTAAGGGGTTAAATAGCTAGTGTGCAACCTAAAGAATTAATGGGCATTACAATACTTAAATTGATATTGAGGTCACTATTAGGTTAATATTAAATCTGGGTACCAATATTATAAAGGGCTACTGTTATATATAGTGTTAATAGAAACATGATAGATCAAAATCCCTATTGAGGCCTCTGGGTATTAAAGGGAGAGTAAACCTTAAAAATAATTTTTACCCGTTTAATTTGCTAAAATACGGCGCTTTTACAGACCCGCTCTCTGCTGAGCGGGTCTGTTATTTTTAGTCAGCGCATCGGGCCAGCTGTATAGTCACAGCCCGGCTCGACCGCGCCATAAGACTAAGTGCAGCTCGCTCCTGTGACAGGAGCGAGCTGCACTTAGTGCCATGGCGCGGTCGGGCCGGGCTGTGACTATACACCTAAGTTGACTAATTGCATGCCCTTTATCAATAAAGTGCTTTGACAGAGGGGCCTCCAGATTTTTCCTTCTAATATTCCATCTATGTTGGCTTAATCTTTCTCTTATTAATTGGGTGGTCTCCCCTAAATAAATTAAAGAGCACAGGCATTTAATTAAATAGATGACATAGCTGCTGTTACATGTATATTACCCCTCAATATTGTATTTATTCGCACTATGTGGATGGAAGAAGTTCTTACCTCTTATAATAGAGTTACAGCTGGCACAATTTTAACAAGGGTAACAACCTTTATTCATGCCACCAATATATGTTTGTTTGACCTCTTTATCTGGACCTATATCTGATCTAACAAGCTGATCCCTGATATTACTGACTCTTCTGAATGCCATTAACGGAGGTTCCTTGAACTCTTCTATGGAGGGATTACAATCCCATAGGACATGCCAGTTTCTTTTAATTGCTTTGCTGATAACGTCACTATAGGGATTGTATTGTGACACGAAAACCAATTTGTTAGTTCCCTTAACCCCTTGTTTATGTGGCCTTACCCCTGGGTATTGTACTTCTTGGAACTTGTCCTCTACCAACTTACGTGGGTAGCCTCTTGTTATAAATTTGTTGGCCATTTCAGTTAATCTTGTTTTACAAAGAGATTCATTATTAACTATTCTTTTGACCCTTGTGAGTTGGCTTTTGGGTAATGATTCTATGAGTCTCCTCGGATGAAAACTCCTATAGTGCAACAATGTGTTTTTGTCTGTTTCCTTAGTATATAAATCAATATTAAGGACATTAGTTCCTTTGGATACATATGTATCTAAAAAAGTAACCGACTCTTCACTATAGTTGACCGTGAACTGCAGCCCTCTCACCATAGAGTTAAGTTCATTTATGAACTCTAATAGGCTCTCAACGCTGCCCCACCACACGCCAAAGACATCATCTATATAGCGCCACGAGATGGCGCCATGTCTCTTAAAAAGTTCACTCTCATATAAAACCGTTCTTCAAATTCGCTCATGTACAAATTGGCGTATGATGGGGCAACGTTGGAGCCCATAGCTGTACTTCTTTTTTGTATAAACCACTGATCTTGAAATAAGAAAAAATTCCAAAACAGTACCAATCTGAGAAGGTCCTTCAGAAATTGACATTGTAGTGCAGAATACCTGCCGCTCACCATGAAAGTCTTCTTAATCAGGGCTATGCCGGTCTCATGTTTAATTGACGTGTAGACACTTTTGACGTCCATGGTGAACAGCAGGTATCTATTTGAAGGAAATTCCAATGTTTTGATTTTCATCAAAAAGTATCCTGTGTATTTAAGATAACTTGCCATATTGGCCACCTCAGGTTGTAATAATCTATCTAAATACTTAGAAATATTGGTGAAAACTGACTCAATACAGGACACTATGGGTCTCCCTGGTGGTCTAATGGGGTCCTTGTGGATTTTAGGCACTGTATAAAAAATTGGATTCCTAGGGTTTTCTATGTACAGATATTGTGCCAATTTACTATCAATTATGCCCTTTTCCAAGGACCTATCCAATAAATATTTAATTTCCTTTTGTATTTTTCTTACTGGGTTAACACTATTTTTTTCATATGTATCAGTGTCATTGATTTGTTCCTTAATCTGTGCAATGTAATATTTTTTGTCTAAAATAACTGTAGCTCCTCCTTTGTCGGCCCCTTTCAGAATGATGTCTTTATTGTTTTTTAATGATTTTAAAGCCTGATGATCTTTGAGAGTAAAATTTGCCTGTCTTGTGTTAAAGATCTTATCCCTTTTATTAGATTTGTTCTTATCTTTCAAATGTTGAATATCCCACTAATGAATGTGCTAATGCTGTGGTTTGTAACATTTGGGTTAAAAGTACTTTTTCTATTTAACCCCAGATTATCAAGTGTTAATGCTGATACATCATTTTCGACTGCATTTTTAATAGGTTTGAACATACACATATCATTTTGTCCACTAAACCAAGCTTTTAACTTAATATTTCGATAAAATTTCTGCAAATCTTTGGACAATTCAAAAAAATTAATGTCCTTATAAGGGCAGAATGACAGTCCCTTATTAAGAATGTTAAGTTCATTGACTGTTGGAACATAAGAGGATATATTTACCACGTAGATGTTTCTATTTCTTCTGTTGTCCGCGCTGCGATTTCCGTGTAGCCCCTGTTTGTACATTGGAGCCCTTGTTCTTTTTGTTGTTGCCTTCTTTGGGGGTGCTTACGACCTCGGCGGTATCGCTGTCCCCGCTTGGTGAATCCAAAGGGGTATCTTCATTGCCGGACATGTCAGAACTCGACGCCTCATGGGATTCACGTAACTTCCGTTTTTTGTTCTGATTGGTTCTCCGGTTCTGGTTCCTCCTAGTGTATCGGTTGCCTTGGTAATTCGATCTCCATTTGTAAATGTTACCTAGGCGGGAATCATCCTCATCTCGTAGGAACTTTACTCTCTTGATCTCTTTGATCGCCTTCTGCTCTTCTTTAAATTTTCTCAACAATCTTTTTCTCAAGCTCCTCGAAGTCATCTGCTGGAAGAGTGGCAAGTAAATCTGCTTTATATTTATTCATAAGTTCAGTCTGTACCTCAGATTCCTGTAATAAAGCTTCAACTGTGCAAACTATCAGATCATAAGAGCATTTATTAATGATCGCTTCACATTTGTCACAGTAGCTCTTGTTATCTCTGAGCAGTGTGGGAACTGTGCTCATACGTAGTCCCCTTGGTATCCTCCTCACTCTGTGATACTCTGACAGGGTAGGCATGTGTAAATCCCATTTAATCAACTTAATTCTGACTGCCTTGTATTCCTTAGCTGTAGTAGCAGAGGGTGCCGTTCTGAGAAACTCACGAGAGCCTTTGTTCAGTGCCGTAATTCGAGCTGCATCAAATTCGCTATAAGCAAATACCTTGCTTCCATCCGTCATGGTAGCATTATCCCGGTTAGGTTCCATATTCAATCTGTGCACCCAGTGTGCACGTACCCTGCAGCGGTACTAATAGCACAAGTCCAAGGTTGGGATTACAGCACAGCTGGGTGTGTAGTGCACGAATGGCTGAGTATCGCTGCAATACTCAACAACCATATGTGTAACAAATAGCCATCAGCACTGAATATCTTCAAAAAAACTTTTATTAGAACAAACAATCAGCGACATTTCGAGGTGTTAACCTCTTAATCATGCTAATGATACGATCATTTTACAACATTTAAATACTCTCACAATGGCCCCAAACTGACCTCACAGGGACCCAAGGCTGCCAACTAGTGGATACAAACACCTACACCATTAAAACTTGCTCAATACAAAGTAACATCATTAAAAACATGTGGATAACTTGTACAAGGTATGCTTATCATATTGAAAAAAGTTGAAACAATATATTTATTTGCTTTCATGTTCTTTTCTTTCTTAAATAGATACTGTTTATGTTAGTATTTATACCTTTATTGAATGATCTTAACAATAAAAAATTTAAATAATAAAAAAAAGAGGCATCCAGCGCCACGTAGAAAGCAGACTGTTAATTTAAAAATAAATTCACTTAAATTTCATAAGCTAATCTAGCTTTACTTTAAATGTCTGGAAACATTTGAATGACATAACACTTACCATCAACATGAAGATTCCAAAGTCAATGCCGAAGTATTGGCCCAGAAAGCCCTTTGTTATTGCAATGGAAATAAAGGCCCTTCAATAAATAAAGCCCTTCAATGAAAACGTCATTTAAATGCGTAAATCACCATACTTTCACACTTATATTACATACCTCCAAGTCAAAGCCGTTTATTACAGACCACTCTCCTGGACTGATTTTCACAGAGAGATTCCTGTTTAAAGACATTGTTACTTGGACATAATCATGAAAGGTCCAAATTATTAACATTGTTTACAGCACCATCTTTATAATCAGGCCTTAGGAACACAGGCTGGAAACAGTTAACAGAATGTAAATGTTCACTCAGATGCTCACAGTTTTTTATCTTGTATCCTATAACTATGTAATTTCTCTTTTATGAACCTGCTTTTTAGGGATGTTTGCATTGTTTGTGCAAAACAATTTTAATGTTAAAATATGTCCTCTAGACCAGCGGTCGCCAACCAGTGGTCCATGGACCACTGGTGGTCCACGAGATGATGTTGGTGGTCCTTGACACCATCAAGCAGGAATTAATCTCCTCTGATGGTGTCACCCTTGTTGTGCCGCAACTCCCTACAGTGCCTGGCTGGACATCAGTGAAAACCGATGGAGGAAGAGTTAAATAACAATCTCCCTATGCACGTTGCGTAGTACTGCGCAACTTGCGTAGCTAGATTGTATTTTTAACTCCTCCCACCTAGCGCGCTGCTCAGAGAAAGATGTTTCCATTCTAAAGCCAGCAGAGGTTGGTATAGTCTTGGCTTGAAATAGTGGAATTAAAGAATATAAAAAAAGAAAATGTAAAAAAAAAAATTCTCTCTTATATTTCATTTATTTTCTTCTCTTTACCTGTCTCTTTGTAGTAGTTTTCATAATTCCTTCAGATGGACATACATCCCTGTTTGTCTTCCTCCCCTCCATCTTCTTTTTTTAATTAAATATTAAATATTTTTCATTCTAATAATTTTCCTGCGCACAAAGCCATTCCACCTGAATTCCAATAATTGCCACCCAGCAGATCAGCCATATTCCACCAGTATTATAGTAATTGCCAGTAACATCAGTCATGCTTAGCTCACATCCATATTGACATCTTTCTGATTTAAACTTAATTTATTACTCCAATGTCTGTCCATGATCATAAGTAGTTTTGAATAATTCCTAACTGGGAAGGTAACTTGGAAGTCTTGTGGTCCTTTTAAACATAATTCTTTTCCCCCCACTTTCTGCCTCTCTGTTTCCAGCTCAAAAGTTGGCACTCATCCTTAATCTGTCATTTAGAAGTATTCTCTCTGTTCTGTCATTCAGTTAGTTAATTCCAAAAAATAATTCTTAAAAATGTGTAAATATATACATAATATAAACTTACCTATGATTATACTAGTTATGAACAGTATGTGTGTGTGTATATGTATATGTGTGGATATATATATATATATATATATATATATATATATATGTATATATATATATATATATATATATATATATATATATACAGTATCTCACAAGAGTGAGTTACAAGGTCTCAGGTGTGAATGGGGAGCAGGTGTGTTAAATTTGGTGTTATCGCTCTCACACTCTCTCATACTGGTCACTGGAAGTTCAACATGGCACCTCATGGCAAAGAACTCTAAAGATCTGAAAAAAAGAATTGTTGCTCTACATAATATGGCCTAGGCTATAAGAAGATCGCCAAGACCCAGAAACTGAGCTGCAGCATGGTGGACAAGACTATACAGCGACTTTCACAGGACAGGTTCCAATCAGAACAGTCCTCGCCATGGTCGACCAAAGAAGTTGAGTGCTCAGCGTCATATCCAGAGGTTGTCTTTGGGAAATAGACGTATGAGTGCTGCCAGCATTGCTGCAGAGGTTGAAGGGGTGGGGGGTCAGCCTGTCAGTGCTCCGACCATACGCTGCACACTGCATCAAATTGGTCTGCATGGCTATCATCCCAGAAGGAAGCCTCTTCTAAAGATAATGAACAAGAAAGCCCGCAAACAGTTTGATGAAGACAAGCAGACTAAGGACATGGATTACTGGAACCATGTCCTGTGGTCTGATGAGGCCAAGATAAACTAATTTGGTTCAGATTGTGTCAAGCATGTGTGGCGGCAACCAGGTGAGCATCTGTGGGGCATCCTCAAATAGAAGGTGGGGGAGCGCAAGGTCTCTAACATCCACCAGCTCTGTGATGTCATCATGGAGGAGTTGACAACCTGTGAAGCTCTGGTGAACTCCATGCCCAAGAGGGTTAAGGCAGTGTTGGACAATAATGGTGACCACACAAAATATTGACACTTTGGGCCCAATTTGGACATTTACACTTAGGGGTGTACTCACTTTTGTTGCCAACGGTTTAGACATTAATGGCTGTGTGTTGAGTTATTTTGAGGGGACAGCAAATTTACTCTGTTATACAGGCTGTACGCTCACTACTTTGCAGCAATGTGTCATTTCTTCAGTGTTGTCACATGAAAAGATATAATAAAATATTTACAAAAATGTGAGGGGTGTACTCACTTTTGTGAGATACTGTATATATGAAAAAAAGTGCTTTATTGGCACACAAAGGAATCAGTAACGTTTTGAGGATAACACCCAGTATGATGAAGGGGTGAGATCCCAGAAATGTCACTGATTCCTTTGTGTGCCAATAAAGCACTTTTTTCATAAAACCAGTGAGTGCATGCTGTTTATGGAACTGTGAATTTGCCTGCCTGCACCCTGATAGCTGTCTTGGAGATGAGAGTGTGCTTTGCTGGAGTAATTATTTATATATATATATATATATATATATATATATATATATATATATATACACACACATACACACATTATAAAGGTTTGTACCTTTTTAAAAAAAAATCATGTTAGTGGTCCACGGGATTCAAAATGATGAGTTTAGTGGTCCCTGAGGTCCAAAAGGTTGGCGACCCCTGCTCTAGACATCTTCATTTTAATACCCAAAGATTGATACAAAGCGCTAATGTTTCACTGTGATAAACAATTTGAATAAATTAAACACCAACACACACAAGATGATACATATAAAATTAGAAAAAAAAATATTAAATGATCTGTGCAAGGGGTAGGTTTAAGTTATTAAGTAGCACACTATCTTTAACACAGAGGCCTACATTTTACCTGTGGGTCTGGATTGGATTTGCTTTTTGGATTGTTTGTTTTTGTCATAAGACTGTTACTTACACACAACTGGAAATGCCCAGGTGTCCATAGAGGGAGAACAATATGATCTTTCCCTTTGTCATCATTCTGAGTAGATTTGAAGTATGTAATACTCTGACTTACCTACGATCTAAAGCAAGCATTATAATCTATTTTTAAAAATAAACATACTTACAGGAAAGTATTTCAATGGATCACAGTTGTAGGGTGGAAGCCATGTCTGGGTGATGTAAAGACGTTCAATGTAAATGCTTATCCCCTAGAAAATGGTACATATCACATCTAAACAAACCCGAAGTCAAATAAAGGTGAAATCGTCAAAATTGTTCAGAATTTCCTGAATAATTTTAAAAAAAAAAGCATCAGGAAAATGTAATACGTATATATTTGTATAAACAAAATAAACATATTCCATTTCTTTGTTTAAACCTAATGCCCAAAAATCTTCAAGTGTGAGACATCCTTTAGGTGTTTCAACAATCAGCTCATCTTTGGGCCAGCACATAGTTGAGCTAATAGAAATAATGCAAAAAGTCAAGCTATTACACATGGTGGGTGAACAAATCAAGCTGTATATATGAACAGCTTGGTGACATGTGAAACATAAAGAACCTTTAACATACAAGCCATTGTTGACCAGGGTGAGGTACAGAAGACAATGATGAAAGGCAAGCCAAAATATTCTCTGGTTTGGTGATATCTTCACACTGTGGTCCACACATGTCGGAAGGAGTTGCATCAGTTGTCTTGCTATCGTTATTCCTGTCATTGGCCTTTTTCCGGTTGCTCTATAACAATATCGACACGGTTTTGGACAAAAACACTTTACAGAATGCATATTGAAGAATGCATGTGCAATAAATAACTCAATGGTATACACGAGGAGCATGCATTTAAATTCAGCAATGTCATTAAGTCAATTATGAGCCCCCAGCAGCAATAATATTTTGAATATAAGTTTACCACATCCACTATAGGTATCAAACAGAATAAGAAACTTTATCAGTGATATTTGACATTGAAGGTGCCCGTTCCAGCACTGTTTCTGTGGTTTCTGGTTTGGTTGTATACGACGATTGTACGGCTGGGGACACAAATAACATAGCAATAAATAGAAAAAATTATAAATAAATGTATATCTGTGAATACTTACAGTATGTCAATTCCACACTGATGATAAGCAATGTATCATTCACCTATGACAGCTTGTACGAATGCAGACAATGTGATGTTACTCAACTGTCCAAGATGGTGACCACTTCTTAACTGCCTCTCTAGAAGTTGGTTATTGGTGACAGTGTTATAGTGATGAATTGCACTGTGGAGGGACTTTTATTTTTGAGAACAACTGTTCCACAACTTGACTATTAAGCCATTCTTTTAACTCTGACAAGTTGAATTCTGCACAGTATGTCCTTGGGGTTTTGGCATTCCTCTCATGATCCAGTGATTGGATGTGCTTTCCTTTGCACATTCCACCCCTTCATGCAGCCATGACACACCTGCAATCTTCCATAATGTGCTGTCTTCACATTTTCTTCTGTGGGTTGAGCCAGTCTACCCTCATGAGGCTGGAATGGAAATGTATTGGACACCCTCAAGTTGGTGTGTGCTGCCAAACCTCTTGTAAAGTCATACACACAGATGTTTGGCATGTTCTTCCAGAGAGAGAGTAGGAGGTCAGCAACCCCATGGGTTTTCAGCATGAAGCGTAAATTTAATTCTGTATACAATGTGGGCATAGTATTACTGACCATCCACCTGGGAACAAAGATTTAACAACTGGTTAGTATTATAACTTAATACTAAATTTTAATAAAATACAGTGTAACTTCACAGAGGCACCCCAAATGCCTTGAAAGACCTTATCATACATCTTTCTCCTCTTCATCTTCTCCCTCTGTCTGTTTATGAAATCAAAATGGGAGCCCTTAGAATCGATATTGCAGGCTCTGCACAATTTTCGCACAACTCCATCCTGACCATATGCACATGCAAAACAGTTAGTGGTACATTGACTGGACATTATCTTATCTCACAGATTTTGACAACTTCAAAGCAACATCACCTTTAGTTTTGTCAGCTCATCAATCAGACTGTCCTCTGTGACACTGCTCAGCTGTGCTTCATCTGAAGATGTGCATGTCCTGACTTTTTTTAAAAACAAGAACAAAGTGTATTCCAGCCATTAAATTTCTTTAAAAGAACCTTTATTTCCACATAGGGTCCTCAGCAACAAACATATGTTTGTTGCTGAGGACCCTATGTAAAAATAAAGGTTCTTTTAAAGAAATTTGGTGGCTGGAATACACTTTGTTCTTGGATTGTTTGGGACCTGGCAAGTCCTTTATTCCGTGCCCCATTGAAGAAGAAAAACAAAGGGGTGCTGTTTTCCTAACTCCCTGGTGAATATACTGACTTTTTTAAACTCAGTGTTGAGCACAGTGTCACTTTTTACGGGTTTCACTCACAAATCCATGGTGCCCAGTGTTCGTTTGGTTTGTTTGAAAGTATGCATTTCTTGGGTGCCTGTTTTAGGGTCCCAGGAAGGGGAAGACCTTGAGGTTGTCCTGGGCTTGATCCTTTAGTGCCAAATGTATCTGACTTCCCACAGCTTTGCTTTTAAACATTACTGAGTATCTGCTGGCGAGTGCCAGGGTTTCTGTGTGTTGTGTTCATAATGTTTGTAATGCTTCTCTGCGGGCCTGTCACCCAGGCTGTTCAGGGGTTAACGGGAATTGTGCAGCTGTCTGTCAGTCTTCAGGGCTGTGGAGTTAAGTTGCTTAGGATGTGTACCCAGTCTAGTCTGTGAGTGTGGTCCATTCCTGTGTTTTGTATATAAATAGGGGAGATTACAAAAGCCTGTGTCACCCTGAGAGGTTCCCAGTTTGTTTGTTTGAAAGTATGCATTTTGTGGGTGCTGGTTTAGGGTCCCAGGAAGGGGCAGACCTTGACATGGTCCTGGGCTTAATCCTTTGGCACTCATTACTGAGTATCTGCTGGCGAGTGCCAAGTTTTCTGTATTCCCAGTGTTTGTAAATTGGATTAACAGTAAATTGATTATTTGCACTGCCTAAAGAAAAGTAATAGATTATTTATAATCTAAATTACTTTCAAATATTGAATCAGATTAAAATCATGGCCCTTTATCTTTAGATGAACAGTTCCAAAAACCTTCATTCTCATGTTCACCATTGAAGTCTTCTGAGGGTACTTTGAGGTCACTCACTATAATGAATTGTACCATGAGAAACAGGCAAGTACTGTGTGGACAGTAGACACAGAAGTATATAAACATTACTTACCTTTTAGGTTGAAAACCCTTTTTCTGTGTAAATCCATGACTACAACAGGTGGGTAAAATCCACAATTAATGCAGGACTCCATGTGCTCTGGGTCAGTCAAAGCCTCAAAGTGGGAATAAGCATTAAATATAGCATCCCTGGAAGGAAACTTCTCTCGTCTTAACCCCATCCAGAAAGTCTATAACCCTTGACACACAAACTTTGTATGACGCAAAGACGTTTGTGATTAGACATTCAAAATTTTGACATGTATACAACAACATACCATATGCTTTTCATTTACAATGACAACTTCAAAATAACATAATTTCAAAAACACACACACTCACTTCTAAGGAAGTAGGCACCAACAAATGAGAACAAATAATTATAATGAAAAAAATAATCCTCTCCCCTACATTTTCCCTGAGAATAAAGGCAAAGTTCAAGAGACAGAAAAATATGGTCATCAAAGTTGTAAAAGCCACCTTTCCACTCCCGGAACCTGTACACCAGAGCGGGCCGCACCCGGGTGACACCCTCCAGGGGGTGACACCAAAAAAAAAAAAAAAAAAAAATTTTTTTTTTTTTTTTTTTTTTTTTACATTTTATTGAAATTCAAAGAAATACAATGTTGAGATGCATAGATTATTTTATTAAGAGGCTGGCAATTTGTGAACATTAGTGGGACTGGGGAAGTTGTAGACACACAATTTTTTTGCCCCTTGAGCAGTGCTCGCAATTTCAACAATAGTTTTCCCGGCTGCTTTTGCTTGTTTGTACTTTGCTCCTCCCCTGCCCAATTTCACTATGAATGTTGTGGGTGTGCCGTGGGGCTTGCAAAGTTGCGCTGCTAGCCTAAACCTGCCTGCCTATCTGTGCTCACTGCTCAGTGACACGCGGCCCAGGGCTGTGCACTGACAGACTTGGAACAGAGTCAGAGAGCAGATTTTCATAGTTTGTGCGCCTAAACCTTTTCTTCAGTGATTTATTTTAGAGTGCTCTGTTTATCTTCTTTATTTCCAAACTTTTCATGTTGGTGACACACTTCTTAGACCTACATTTATTTTGTGACATAGTAATTCAGTTGTACTAGCAAATGGGAGGTTAAACTAAATTGTTTTAAGAGATACTGACGCATACATAAATTATATAATAACTAAATCTATTTACGAGTAACAGCATGTGCAAGAATTAAAAAAGTTTAATAACACCAATAACTACTTACCGTTTTAATGGGATGTATGAGGTTAATGGGGTGAACAGTTTCTGAATATTTGGTGGAATATTAGATAAAGACACTCGCATTTCATCATCAAGCATTTTTAAGCTTCCACATTTCAGTGTCTTTAAGTTTGTCATCGTTGAAAAAGATTCTTCTCAAATGTATGTAGTAGAAAACTGCAGAAGACTTTTTAATACATTTTTTTAAGCTATGTGTGGATGCCTTTTTGAAATGTGAATCCAAAAGCTGTGTAAGTCACCATCTTCATTTGATTATACATAACAAAAAAAAAGTTCCCTCTCACGTTATAGGCATAGGAGTATATAATGCTAAAACCAGATTCCTCACATTATTATTATGGATTAAAGATCACTGCCAGGAGACATCTAAAACCTGTTAAATTGCAGTGCATCTATGCAGCTGCTCTCGGATGGCGCTTCTCACAAGATGGTGTCAGAAGTTCAGTTGTTTCACTCACATTTCCCTGGTGGTCTAGTGTGTTTTCTTTTCCCCTTTTCGGGACAACTGCACTGTACTTTGTGAGGCTGTAAAATGACTATGTCTCCCAATTTTTAAGTTTGGGAATGTTGTCTGCCTCGGAGCTCTTTTACCTAGCGACCATGTTCGCTCACAGCCTGGGTCTGCCCTATGCTGACAATCTGAGCTTTATCAGTAATCTGCACAGCCTCTTCAAGTTTAGGATGACCTGGATATAACTGGCACATTTTTTCAAGAGGAATGAACTGTTTTGGGTATTCCATTATACTTTTTTCTGCAATGACAACTTTTGGTAGTGTATATTGGATTTTTTTCTTTAAATATGTAGCACACACTTTGCTCCACAGCGTTATTGTCCAGAAGGCCTGAACCCTCCTTAGACATCAACGATGGTGAGCCTGGTGATGGTGGCACCTTTGTTCTGAAGACATCTTTTTGTGTTTGAAAGAGATGCCATTTTGAAATGTTTTGTGTGAGGACATGATGTTCTCAGCTTTGCACAGACACAATGTCATGTGTTATTTTGTCTTTTGTAGGTCACAAATATTCAGCCTCTCCAAAGAATTTGAAGAGCACCATTTCCCTCAGGATGACTTTTTGAAGGAATACCTCTGCAACAGTTCCTCTACAGTAATCTAGTGAGCGGAGGTGTTCACATAAACTGTAGCTCAGTCCACTCTGCTGAGCCAGAAACTCATATTGCATTCCTCCAACTCACATCTGATATTTCCCCCAGTTTTTCCTCTGTACTTTTACTGACATGGAAAATCCATGCTTATTTCTCTGCACAGCAAATATACCATTTGTTTAATTGACATTTACAGAAGACTAAGGCTACACTGAGGGCTTTTCACTGATTTTGCATGTACTTCGACCGGCACAGATGGCAGTGCATATGTGTGTTCTACCTCAGATGTAGAGGACAGTGAGCTTGGCACTGGACAGGATGCAGCAGGTGGGGGGGATCAGCACTGGAGAGGGTGCTGGGATCAGGACTGGAGAGTGTGCAGTGGATGTTGGGATCAGCACTAGAGAGGGTGCAGGGGTGGCGGTTTCGCCACAGCAGAAATTTCGCTCAACAATAAATGACCCATGGCCGGCACGGTAGCCTGCACCGGCATATGATTTTGTCTGTAAGAGAAATAAAATATTAATAAACTGCAATTTATCCAACTTTCTCAGTGTGCATATTTATGGACTTTAGCTTAAAAAAACTGCCTTACTTTCCTCTATACTAAAACAAAAACCTGTGGGTAGGGACCAAAACATAAACACAAACAAAAGTCAACAAGCAATGTGGTAAACCCTGAACAGAAGGACATCTTTATTAACCCTTAATGACCGGACCATTTTTCAATTTTCTTACCCTTAATGACAATGGCTATTTTTACATTTCTGCAGTGTTTGCGTTTAGCTGTAAATTTTCCTCTTACATCGTTTACTGTACCCACACATATTATATACCGTTTTTCTCGTCATTAAATGGACTTTCTAAAGATACCATTATTTTCATCATATCTTATAATTTACTAAAAAAAAATGATAAATATGAGGAAAAAATGGAAAAAAACACACTTTTTCTAACTTTGACCCCCCAAATCTGTTACACATCTACAACCACCAAAAAAACACCCATGATAAATAGTTTCTAAATTTTTGTCCTGAGTTTAGAAATACCCAATGTTTACACGTTCTTTGCTTTTTTTGCAATTTATGGGCAATAAATACAAGTAGCACTTTACTATTTCCAAACCACTTTTTTTCAAAATGAGCGCTAGTTACTTTGGAACCTGATATCTGTCAGGAATACCTGGAATATCCCTTGACATGTATATATTTTGTTTTAGAAGACATCCAAAGTATTGATCTAGGCCCATTTTGGTATATTTCATGCCACCATTTCACCGCCAAATGCGATATAAAAAAAAAAAAAGTTCACCTTTTTCACAAATTTTGTCACAAACTTTAGGGTTCCCACTGAAATTATTTACAAACAGCTTCTGCAATTATGGCACAAATGGTTGTAAATGCTTCTCTGGGATCCCCTTTGTTCACAAATAAACAGACTTATATGGCTTTGTGGTTGCTTTTTGGTAATTAGAAGGCCGCTAAATGCCCGCTGCTCACCACACATGTTTTATGCCCAGGAGTGAAGGGGTTAATTAGGGAGCTTGTAGGGAGCTTGTAGGGTTAATTTTAGCTTTAGTGTAGTAGACAACTCCAAGTATTGATCTAGGCCCATTTTTGGTATATTTTATGCCACCATTTCACCGCCAAAATGCGAGCAAATAAAAAAAAAAACTTTACATTTTTCACAATTTTATTTTTTCTCACTGAAATTATTTACAAACAGCTTGTGCTATTATGGCAGAAATTGTTGTAAAAGCTTCTCTGGGATCCCCTTTGTTCAGAAATAGCAGACTTATATGGCTTTGGCGTTGCTTTTTGGTAATTAGAAGGCCGCTAAATGCTGCTGCGCACCACACGTGAATTATGCCCAGCAGTGAAGGGGTTAAATTAGGTAGCTTGTAGGGAGCTTGCCGGGTTAATTTTAGAGATCAGCCTCCCACCTGACACATCCCACCCCCTGATCCCTCCCAAACAGCTCTCTTCCCTCCCCCACCCCACAATTGTTACCGCCATCTTAAGTACTGGCAGACTTTCTGCCAGTACTAAATAAAAGAGGTTTTTTTTTTTTTTTAAATAAAAATTATAAAATATTTTAGTTGTGATGGACCCCTGCCTTAGCACCAACCTCCCCTGATCCCCCCCCTCCAGCTCTCTAACCCTCCTCCCCTACCTAATTACCGCCATCTTGGGTACTGGCAGCTGTCTGCCAGTACCCAGTTTGGCCCCACTGGCCAAACTATTTAAATTTTATTTATAACTTTTATTTGTATTTTTTATACAAATTTATTTCTGTAGTGTAGCAGCCCCCCCACAATACCCCACCCCCTCCCCCTCCCAGATCCTTTTTATAGGTAAAAAAAAATAAAAAAAAATGTAACTTTTTTTTTTTAACTTTTTTTCCCCCCTTCCTTCATTGGTGTCAGTGTGGCTAATGCGCGCACGTGCACGCGCATCCACGTGCACGCGCGCGCGCACACGCTCCCTCCTCCCACTGGGCAAAGGCACCATCGGCACCATCACTACCGGTGCAGAGAGGGCCACAGAGTGGCTCTCTCTGCATCGGAGGCTTGTAAAGGGGTATTGCAGGATGCCTCCATATCGAGGCATCACTGCAATACCCTCAGAGCTGCTGGAAGTGATTGTGATCACTTCCAGCACTCTGTTAGACAACTGACGTACCAGGTACGTCCATTGTCATTAACTGCTTGTTAATGCATGACGTACCTGGTACGTCAGTTGTCATTAAGGGGTTAAAAGCATGGCTTATAACTGCATGTCATGCCGGTGCTTTATATTTCAAGAAAACATTTCTTGTATTGAATTGTGCAATGTGAATGGGAACATCAAAGCCATCTTAGTACATGGCAGAATTTGTGAATACAGTTTGTTAAGTTCAGGGTATAATATTTACACAAGAAAATATATGATTTTAAAAAGATGTAGGTTTAATGCCAACGTACCCTTGAACCGTAAAATGTTTTTTTCGTGGACATCCATGTGTGTCTCACTCTTGGCCCTGCTAGTTGGCATGAAGGTGGGTCTAAAAGGACAATAAAATTGTTCTTTGAAACAGGTATTGCTTTCTTCCAACATAAACATGAACTTCCATGAACACCAAAAATATAAACTGTTAAATGTTAAACAATTGCTTTTACAAAGACACAGAAGACAAATGACCACAAGGTTAAAGACAACAAATCAAGTTAACAAAGTTAACTTAAGGACAGCATTTTAACAGAAATTATAAAACCTAACAAAAACGTCTCCTCACGGTTCGCTAGCTGTGTGCTCTGTGTGTGTGCCCGAAAAAAGAATACAGTGTTTCTGCACAGCCCTGACTCAGTAAATGGGAACAAAAACAAAGTAGGCTCGGACCAACCCACACAATAGAACAACAATTAGAACATCTAGGGGAGCACTGAAGGGATAGGTGTTTTTGTTTTGATGTTGACTTCAAATTTAGCAAGCAAAAATCGCTGACTACACCTTAAAGTCAAAACCTCAAATATTATGCTCCTTCTAATTCCTTAACCGAATAGATTAAATCCAACGCAATGCCTATTAAAATTAATGTAAAGTTGAATGAATGAGTGCCCAGTTTTTAAAAATACTTTAAAAACATGGGCACTTTAATTTATTTGGGGTCCGGAAGAAAGCGCATAGTCTTACATAAATTAGCTCAACTATTTATAATAGTATCTGTCTTGCAAAAGTAGCCATGGATTGGCTCACCGGTGGAAACTGTGTTACGTTTCTAGATGTGGAACAAAAATTAACCTATCTTTTTTCTTTAAGTGCCTTAATGCACTGCCCTAAAAAATCTATCCCAAATAAAATTAAGAAAAAACACACCATATTTCATATCATCCTAGCTTGGCAGGCTATTCAGACTACCTTAAAATGTAACCCCTTTATTTATTACCTATCGCGGGGAATCCGCAGTTTACACCCGACCTGAACAGTAAACTATTCAAGAGATGGGCCTCCTCTGGGTTATCCTTCCTAATTCAATTTAAAGAAGCGGTTCTCCCATTGTTCACACCTTCGAAAATCTTATTGAACGTTTTCACCTCCGGAATGCAGATTTTTTTGTATATTTGCAAGCTCGGCACTGGTATTTTGAAATAATTAAAGATAGGAACATAGAATGGATATATTTGGGCATAAAAATGGATCTTTCCTTATATAAAATGGGTAAGCATCAGAATCCGGTGAGGCTAATGTTCACGAAATTTGCTCAAAATGGCGTCTAGCTTTCCCAAATCTAGATGAAGAGAAAGTGAAGTACAGTATTATTTCTTGGTGTGAAGCTAATGTTAAAATTTTAAACAGAGCCTATGGGGCCTATCTATCAAACTCCGAAAGGAGCTTGACGGCCCGTGTTTCTGGCGAGTCTGAAGACTCGCCAGAAACAGCAGTTATGAAGCAGCGGTCACAAAGACCGCTGCTCCGTAACCCTCTGAGCAGGCGGACAGGAATCGCAATAATTCAACCCGATCGAGTACGATCAGGTTGATTGACGCCCCCTGCTGGCGGCCCATTGGCCGTGAGTCAGCAGGGGGCGGCGTTGCAGCTGCTGGTGCAATACGCTCTCCCCATTCAGCGATGTCTTGCGGACCTGATCCGCACTGTCGGATCAGGTCCGCAAGACATTTCTTAAATATGCTTCTATGTCTCTCCTGCCAGAATTAATAAATGGTACGCTATATCGCAAAACTTATGCCCTAAATGTAGTTTTCCCAAGGTTGACCTGGTCCACATGTTTTGGAGTTGCCCAATGCATATTGTACTAGAGCTACAGCATATCTTCTTTTTAATAGTTGTTAGGGATAAGGTACATAACACTGACTTCATCAATACAAAGATTTGGGGGGGGGGAGATATCTTATTTCGAAGAATTGATTGAAGAGTAGGGAACATACTATTAATAATTTAAAAAAAAATTCTACAATCACAATTTATAATAGAGCAGTTTGATAATGTAAATAACCCTGAAACACAGCAAAATAGATTTGTCATAAAATGGGTGGACTTTGTTAAATTGTACAAAAGTAACAATTTACAAAGACAGCTGCTGACCCCTCTGCAAATATTATGGTTAGATTAATAGATTCCTGAGGACATTGTATATATATTTATTTTTTTCTCTCTCTCCCCCTCTCCTCTCCCTCTGACCCTCTATCACTATAATCGACTGTAATCTAACTCTAATCTTTTTCCTTCTCTTAAGAAATCATTGTGTCCTTAGTGGTTTCTTATAAACCTTCTCATAAACCTTCTCATAAAGTTAAGATTGAGATATTTCTATATCACTCCAGATCATATGCTATAGAAGATATCGTACTTAAGTACCTTTTCTTTTTCTCATCTCTAGGGAAAATATGTTAGATGTGACAGGGTATAGGGTGAAATTTATCTGTTCTCTCTCCTTCCTTGGTTATTTATCAGAGCTATTATAATTTCTATCATTGGAGAATACTTTTGATGTTGTATGATAAATTATATAGATATTGTTAATTAAATATGCCTTAAAGATATGTCAAACCCTACTTAAAACTGTTATATATACCACAATATGTATCTCTGGGTTTTGGTACATATCTTTTTCTTTCTTCGAATTTTGTGCCATATAGATACTGTTTGTTAGTTTTTATGCCTTTATTGAACGATCTTAACAACAAAAATGTTAAATTTTAAAAAAAGAGGCATCCAGCTCCACGTAGAAAGCAGACTGTTAATTTAAAAATAAATTCACTTAAATTTCATGAGCTAATCTAGCTTTACTTTAAATGTCTGGAAACTTTTGAATGACATAAAACTTACCATCAACATGAAGATGCCAAAGTCAATGCCGAAGTATTGGCCCAGAAAGCCCTTTGTTATTGCAATGGAAATAAAGGCCCTTCAATAAATAAATCCCTTCAATAAATAAAGCCCTTCAATGAAAACTTCATTTAAATACGTAAATCACCATACTTTCACACTTACATTACATACCTCCAAGTCAAAGCCGTTTATTACAGACCACTCTCCAGGACTGATTTTCTCAGAGAGCTCCCTGTTTAAAGACATTGTTACTTGGACATCATCAAGACAGGTCCAAATTATTAACATTGTTTACAGCACCATCTTTATAAACAGGCCTTAGGAACACAGCCTTGAAACAGTTAACATAATGTAAATGTTCACTCACATGCTCACAGTTTTTTTTATCTTGTATCCTATAGCTATGTAATTTCTCTTTTATGAACCTGCTTTTTAGGGATGTTTGCATTGTTTGTGCAAAACAATTTTAATGTTAAAATATGTCCTCTAGACATCTTCATTTTAATACCCAAAGAGTGATACAATGCGCTAATGTTTCACTGTCATAAACAATTTGAATAAATTAAACACCAACACACACAAGATGATACATATAAAATTAGAAAAAAAATATTAAATGATCTGTGCAGGGGGTAGGTTTAAGTTATTAAGTAGCACACTATCTTTAACACAGAGGCCTACATTTTACCTGTGGGTCTGGATTGGATTTGTTTTTTGATTGTTTGTTTTTGTCATAAGACTGTTACTTACACACAACTGGAAATGCCCAGGTGTCCATAGAGAGAGAACAATAAGATCTTTCCCTGTGTCATCATTCTGAGTAGATTTGAAGTATGTAATACTCTGACGTTCTAAAGCAAGCCTTATAATCTCTTTTTAAAAATAAACATTATACTTACAGGAAAGTATTTCAATGGATCACAGTTGTAGGGTGGAAGCCATGTCTGGATGATGTAAAGACGTTCAATGTAAATGCTTATCCCCTAGAAAATGGTACATATCACATCTGAACAAACCCGAAGTCAAATAAAGGTGAAATCGTCAAAATTATTCAGAATTTCCTGAATAATTTTAAAAAAAAAAAAGCATCAGGAAAATGTAATACGTATATATTTGTATAAACAAAATAAACATATTCTGTTTCTTTGTTTAAACCTAATGCCCATTAATCTTCAAGTGTGAGACATCCTTTAGATGTTTCAACAATCAGCTCATCTTTGGGCCTGCTGATGTCAAGTACATAGTTGAGCTAATAGAAATAATACAAAGGGGCAAAGCGAGGTCTGTCGGACCTGATCCGCACTGTTGGATCAGGTCCGACAGACCTTGATAAATTGGGGCCAAAAAGTCAAGCTATTACACATGGTGGGTGAACAAATCAAGCTGTATTTATGAACAGCTTGGTGACATGTGAAACTTAAAGAACCTTTAACATACAAGCCATTGTTGACCAGGGTGAGGTACAGAAGACCATGATGAAAGGCAAGCCAAAATATTTTCCGGTTTGGTGATAGCTTCACACTGTGGTCCACACATGTCGGAAGGAGTTGCATCAGTTGTCTTGCTATCGTTATTCCTGTCATTGGCCTTTTTCCAGTTGCTCTATAACAATATCGACACGATTTGTTTTTGGACAAAAACACTTTACAGAATGCATATTGAAGAATGCATGTGCAATAAATAACTCAATGGTATTACACGAGGAGCATGCATTTAAATTCAGCAATGTCAATAAGTCAATTATGAGCCCTCAGCAGCAATAATATTTTGAATGTAAGATTACCACATCCACTATAGGTATCAAACAGAATAAGAAACTTTATCAGTGATACTTGACATTGAAGGTGCCTGTTCCTACACTGTTTCTGTGGTTTCTGGTTTGGTTGTATACAACGATTGTATGACTGGGGACACAAATAACATAGCAATAAGTAGAAAAAAATATAAATAAATGTATATCTGGGAATACTTACAGTATGTCAATTCCACACTGATGATAAGCAATGTATCATTCACCTACGACAGCTTGTACGAATGCAGACAATGTGATGTTACTCAACTGTCCAAGATGGTGACCACTTCTTAACTGCCTCTCTAGAAGTTGGTTATTGGTGACAGTGATATGGTGATTAATTGCACTGTGGAGGGACTTTTATTTTTGAGAACAACTGTTCCACAACTTGACTATTAAGCCATTCTTTTAACTCTAAGACAAGTTGAATTCTGCACAGTATGTCCTCGGGGTTTTGGCATTCCTCTCATGATCCAGTGATTGGATGTGCTTTCCTTTGCACATTCCACCCCTTCATGCAGCCATGACACACCTGCAATCTTCCATAATGTGCTGTCTTCACATTTTCTTCTGTGGGTTGAGCCAGTCTACCCTCATGAGGCTGGAATGGAAATGTGTTGGACACCCTAAAGTTGGTGTGTGCTGCCAAACCTCTTGTAAAGTCATACACACAGATGTTTGGCATGTTCTTCCAGAGAGAGAGTAGGAGGTCAGCAACCCCATGGGTTTTCAGCATGAAGCGTGAATTTAATGCTGTATACAATGTGGGCATAGTATTACTGACCATCCACCTGGGAACAAAGATTTAACAACTGGTTAGTATTATAACTTAATACTAAATTTTAATAAAATACAGTGTAACTTAACAGAGGCACCCCAAATGCCTTGAAAGACCTTATCATACATCTTTCTCCTCTTCATCTTCTCCCTCTGTCTGTTTATGAAATCAAAATGGGAGCCCTTAGAATCGATATTGCAGGCTCTGCACAATTTTCGCACAACTCCATCCTGACCATATGCACATGCAAAACAGTTAGTGGTACATTGACTGGACATTATCTTATCTCACAGATTTTGACAACTTCAAAGCAACATCACCGTTCTTTTAAAGAAATTTGGTGGCTGGAATACACTTTGTTCTTGGATTGTTTGGGACCTGGCAAGTACTTTATTCCGTGCCCCATTGAAGAAGAAAAAGAAAAACAAAGGTGTGCTGTTTTCCTAACTCCCTGGTGAATATACTGACTTTTTTAAACTCAGTGTTGAGCACAGTGTCACTTTTTACGGGTTTCACTCACAAATCCATGGTGCCCAGTGTTCGTTTGGTTTGTTTGAAAGTATGCATTTCTTGGGTGCCTGTTTTAGGGTCCCAGGAAGGGGGAGACCTTGATGTTGTCCTGGGCTTGATCCTTTAGTGCCAAATGTATCTGACTTCCCACAGTTTTGCTTTTAAACATTACTGAGTATCTGCTGGCGAGTGCCAGGTTTTCTGTGTGTTGTGTTCGTAATGTTTGTAATGCTTCCCTGCGGGCCTGTCACCCAGGCTGTTAAGGGGTTAACGGGAATTGTGCAGCTGTCTGTCAGTCTTCAGGGCTGTGGAGTTAAGTTGCTTAGGATGTGTACCCAGTCTAGTCTGTGAGTGTGGTCCATTCCTGTGTTTTGTATATAAATAGGGGAGATTACAAAAGCCTGTGTCACCCTGAGAGGTTCCCAGTTTGTTTGTTTGAAAGTATGCATTTTGTGTGTGCTGGTTTAGGGTCCCAGGAAGGGGCAGACCTTGACATGGTCCTGAGCTTAATCCTTTGGCGTCAAATGTAACTGACTTCCCCCAGTTTTGCTTTTAATCATTACTGAGTATCTGCTGGCGAGTGCCAAGTTTTCTGTATTCCCAGTGTTTGTAACTTGGATTAACAGTAGGGATGGGCGAATGTTTCTAAACATTCGAATTTTAAAACGAATTTTCCGATATACGTTCGTTCGAATCGAATTTCGAATGTTTAGTTAACATTCTAACACTCGATTTTCGAATGTTCGTTTTCGAATTTTTCGCTTACATTCGAAAATATTCGTTCTAATAATAGAATGTTTTCTTTTGGATAATATTATATTCAAATTCGAAATCTATATTTCACATTCGAATTCGATATATAATACTCAAATTCGATTCTATTCAAATTTGAATATTATATTCGAATTCGAAAACTATATTTCACATTCGAATTCGAAATATAATATTCGAATTCGATTCTAATCGAATTCGATGAGATATATCATATTCGAATTCGAAATGTTATATTCGAATTCGATTAAATATATTACATACAATTTGTAATGAGATATTCGAATTCAATTTAAATTTCAAAATAGTATTTTCTTTTGTAATGTACTATTCGAATTCGAATTTGTTGTAATAATGCTATTATATTATAAATATTCGAAATTTTCGAATTTGATTTTAATTTCGAAATTGTATTTCTTAACTAAAATTGTATTTTTAAATGTAATATTCGAATTCGAATTATTTAAAATTCGAATTTAAATATTTAAATCAAGTTATTCCCTCCCATATGTAAATGTTATAAATAGATGTAGTTCTTAACATTTCATTTGAAAGGTTTAGTTTTGGAGAAGGACGTACTGGTTTTGTGGTCGTGTACTCGTGTTGGATTATTTGGATACCAATTTTTTTCTATATACTATTATCTATTTGCTCCTGTGGCATCTTTTTTTGGAATTTTGTGTGGACACATTACACAACTGTGGATGGTGGACTGCACACCGTGAGAAGACGCATTTGTTATCTTCATCTTCAATCAATTTCATCAATATTTGTGGAGGTAATATGCGGTCTATTTATTTTTATAGGCAAAATACAGGCCATATTTTCATGCTGTCTTAACTAGAGCACTGGTGAAATAATCAGTACCTAAGGTGAGAGCCAATTTAGTTAACATGGTTACTGATTATTTTACCTGTGCTCCAGTTAAAGTGATATGAAACAGATTTTTTTTTTTTTTTCATGATTCAGATATTTCAATTTTACCAAGAGAATTAAGAAACATTGATAATAGGAGTAAAATTGAAAGTTGCTTAAAATTGCATGCTCTGCCTCTGTCTGAATCAGTAAACTTTAATTTTGACTAGACATTCCTTTTAAGACGTTATAAAGATAGCCTACTAGCCTAGGTTAACTTGAGGACTGTGGTTGAGAAGTACTGATGTTCATCATAGAGATTTTGTAATTGTTGTAATGTAGTGTTGTTGTTTTTTTTACTGTGCTGTTAGCTAGCCCTGCGTTGTAGTATGGAATTGGGCATTGGCAATTTGGCAGCCAGTGATGCTGACTAGGTTCTAATTTATATGTATTGTATATATACTCTATTTTATTTGAGATTTTTGAACTCTGATATGTATAATTAGGTACTGTAATCTAAAATGCTTATTTTAATAAAAAAAAAAAAATTTTAAATAGATTTTTTCATTTCTACTATATATTTTTTTTTAAAAATGGTATGCATTTTTTTGGCTTTGCATTTTGATGAGTTGATAATGCTGTAGTGCTATATTTACCTATGTAGATTGTATTGTATTGTATTTTTTTCTATTGGAAATTCCAAGTTTTAAACAACATTCCAATTTCCTTCTATTAGCTAATTTGCTTCATTCTTTAGATATCCTTTTTTGAAGATATAGTAATGCACATGGGTGAACCAATCACACGAAGCATCTATGTGCAGCAACCAATCAGCAGCTACTGATGCTATCTAGATATACTTTTCAGCAAAGGATATCAAGAGAATGAAGCAAATTAGATAATAGAAGTAAATTAGAAAGTTGTTTAAAATCACATGCTCTTTCTGAATCATGAAAGAAAAAATGTGGGTTTCATGTCCCTTTAATAAAGTTATGATGGTGTTATTTTCAAATTTTATATCTTTTATAGTTATTATGGAGTTCATTTCGAATTTAAGGCCAATATAGTAGTTATATGAAGTGATAGATGTGTTTTTAAGTTTTTTAATTTCGAATTTCAGTTATTATTGTGTTAATTTCGAATTATTAACTATTAAAGATGTAAAATTCGAATTTTAATTCTAAATGAACTATCTTCTCTATTATTAATTACTAAAGGTGTTAAAATTTGAATTTAAAATCGAAATCAACACATATTACTTTATATGACTATATGAAGTGATAGAGGTCTTGATTTCGAATTAAAATTCGAATTTTAACACAACTATTAACTATAATAGATATGTTAATTTCTAATTTTACATATTTGTTATAGTTATTGTTTTATTTTTGAATTGTATGTATTATTGTATTATTTTCTAATTTAAAACTATAGCAAAGATGTAAAATTCGAAATTTTATTCGAAATTAACACATCTTATCTATTATAGCTACTAGTGGTGTTAAAATTTGATTTTTAATTCGAAACCAACACTTCCATCACTTAATCTAACTATTAAGTGATAGAGGTGTTGATTTCGAATTAAAAATCGAATTTTAACACCACTATTAACTATAATAGATATGTTCATTTCGAATTTTACATATTTGTTATAGTTATGTTTTATTTTCGAATTGTATGTATTATTGTGTTAATTTCGAATTTAAAACAATAACAATGGTGTAAAATTCGAATTCGAATTTTAATTCGAAATTAACACATCTTATCTATTATAGTTACTTGTGCTGTTAAAATTCGAATTTTAATTTGAAACCAACACCTCCATCACTTAATGTAACAATTAAATGATAGAGGTGTTGATTTCGAATTAAAATTCGAATTTTAACAGCACTATTAACTATAATAGATATGTTCATTTCGAATTCGAATTTTACATCTTTGTTATAGTTATTGTTTTAGTTTTGAATTGTATGTATTACAGTGTTAATTTCGAAGTTTAAAACTATATTAAAGATGAAAAAATCGAATTCGAATTTTAATTCGAAATTAGCACATCTTATCTATTATAGTTACAAGTAGTGTTAATATTCGAATTTTAATTCGAAATCAACACCTCCGTCACTTTCTATAACTATTAAATGATAGAGGTGTTGATTTCGAATTAAAATTCAAATTTTAACAGCACTATTAACTATAATACATATGTTCATTTCGAATTCGAATTTTACATCTTTTATAGTTATTGTTTTATTTTCGAATTGTATGTAACATTATGTTAATTTCGAATTTAAAACTAAAGCAAAGATGTAAAATTCGAATTTTAATTCGAAATTAGCACATCTTATCTATTATAGTTACAAGTAGTGTTAATATTCGAATTTTAATTTGAAACCCAAACCTCCATCACATAGATATAACTATTAAATGATAGAGGTGTTGATTTCGAATTAAAATTCGAATTTTAACAGCACTATTAACTATAATACATATGTTCATTCGAATTCGAATTTTACATCTTTATTATAGTTATTGTTTTATTTTCGAATTGTATGTATCATTATGTTAATTTTCGAATTTAAAACAATAGCAAAGATTAAAATTTGAATTCGAATTTTAATTCAACAATTAGCACATCTTATCTATAATGGTTACTAGTGGTGTTAAAATTCGAATTTTAATTCGAAATTAACACATTCTTAGCTATTATAGTTTACTACTAGAAGTGTTAAAATTTAACACCATTTCCATTACTAACTATAATAGATAAGATGGTTTATTTCTAATTAAAATTAGAATTCAAAATTTTTATCTTAGTTATCAAAGTCTAAGACAGTTGGTCTCCCATTTGGCTAAATGTTTGAAATGAGACCCCTCCACGGCTTGTAATGTATTATTAAAATTGCATAAGTACATGCACACACGCACACACAGTCATACACACACATTCTCATACACAACACACACAATCTCATACACACACTCTCATACACACACTCTCAGACACACTCATACATACATACTCTCATACACACACGACTCTTACACACACACACACTGTAATACACAAACACTGATACAACCACGACACACACACACACCACACACACACAGAATCTTCATGGCACACACGTACTCTCGCACACACGCACTCTCATACCACAACAATCCCAATACACCACACAATCCCATACACACATACTCTCATACACACACTCTCTCATACACACACAATCTCATACACAGACTCATACAACCACACACACACTCATACACACACACACTCACATACATACACACACACAACTCACACGTATACTACACTACAAGTTTTAACAACTATATAGTTTTCTACTCTGCTTTGTCAATAAAGAACATTCAAAATGCACATAGTCAGTAGACTATACAAAAATGTTATACATTTCTAATTAAACTTTGGTTTGCATACTAGACATATACGTAATGTTATATGTATTATATATATATATGTATTCTTTGGGGTGTATATGGTATGTGTTTTTATCCTAAGTTAAATCATTGTTAATTATAGAGTGAGAAGATTTATACAGCAGCAGCAGTAGCAGCAAGAAATAACGACCACAGACATGCAATAGCATTTTGTCACTCCATCAAATTTTATTATTCAATAAAATTAAAGCAGTGTCCTCTTTAATTGGAATCTACCAAGATGCCAAAAAAAAGTTGCAAGAAGAATGATTTCAGCTTCACTATCTTGTGCACAATGGAGGAGGTGATGCGTAAGGGCAGTAGTGGCCCAATCTCCCTCCTTTCCCCCTCTTAAATGCTCTTACCCACAATGTAATACACTGCACCTGCAGTGCTTCATTTACACTGGAGCCGTCAGGGATACAAAAATGTTGCCCATACCCACGACCTGAGTCTGGATTTCACAACTCCAGCGTCATGCCTTGCGCTGTGATTCAGCAGGCATGGTGAGAGACACCGGTACATCAGAAGAGGGTAAGGTAGTGACAGATGTAGAAATAGTGGTGTCGTCAGAAGCAACTATTGTACCTGTAACACCTGGAGTTGCTGGGCGGTGGACCCCCGGCCTCCACAGGCTCAGCAACACCAGAGTGCTGGGAATTTTACACCACACTTAGGTACAACAACTAATTCTGAACCCATTGCATCTGATGTGTCAGCTGACACATCATGCAAAGAAGCATCAAGTCCCAATTGCACCGAATGGTGGATGACATCCGCCGCCATGGGAGAAGAAGTTCGCATGGAACTTAACTTCTCCCCGGAATCATCTAAATTGGCACTTGATTCTTCCCCACTTAAGTCAATATCAAAGGTTGGAAAACCCTTGACTTGACTTGCTGCAGAATGAGGAATCCCAGTAACATTAGGAGACAACATATCCTGCAGGTCCACATCAGTTAGGAATGAGTGCTCTTCAAATCCTGCAGCCAAAGAAGTACTTGGATCACCAGCGGTATGCGATCCATTTCCATCATTAACTGAGGATTTAAAAGCAACCTCATCGCTAAAACCCGCAACAACATCAGCAGCAGCTGATGCACTCCTCCTATCTTGCCCATCAGGGGAGATACTACCAACAGGTAAAGACATGTTTTTTTTTTTTTAAGTTAAACTAAGAATAAAAAATATACTACTCCTCAAAAGTTTTCTGTTTGTTATACTAAATTTGCTGCTTGCTATGTTTAAAAAAGACAACAAAATAAAACAAATAGCACAGAAACAAAGAGAAATTTTACCTAGATAGACAAATAAATTAACAAGCTATGCGACAAAGCAACCTGTCTCACCCACAGCTCTGAAGTGTCTGATATTAGTTGTTTTTCTCCCAGCAAAAAATTTTGTTCTAGAACACAGCCAAAAAGATACATTTTTTGATACATTTCGAAAATTCGATTTAAATCAAATTTTTCGAATGTCATAATCGAAATAATGTTATTCAATTGGATTTAAATATGTATAAAAATCGAATACATATTTTCGAATTTCGAATGTGTATATTATATCTTTTGTTTTCAATCGAATCGAAAATGACATTCGAAATCGAAAGTGCAATTCGAAAAACGGAAATACGCATTCGAAAAAGGAAGTTACTTTCGAAATCGAATATGCATTTTCGAAATGGAATATGCACATTCGAAATATAATATACAAATTCGAAATCGAATGTCACATTCGGAAGCTGGAAAAAAATTTCAAAATTCAAATTTTATAGAATATTCGTTCCTTACCGACATTCGAATTTATAATTCGAATTTTGATAATAACATTCGTTCTATTTTTGAAATTCGAAATTATACACATTCGCCCCATCCCTAATTAACAGTAAATGGATTATTTGCACTGCCTAAAGAAAAGTAATAGATTATTTATAATCTAAATTACTTTCAAATATTGAATCAGATTAAAAACATGGCCTTTTGTCTCTAGATGAACAGAGTTCCAAAAACCTTCATTCTCATGTTCACCATTGAAGTCTTCTGAGGGTACATTGAGGTCACTCACTATAATGAATTGCACCATGAGAAACAGGCAAGTACTGTGTGGACGGTAGACACAGAAGTATATAAACATTACTTACCTTTTAGGTTGAAAACCCTTTTTCTGTGTAAATCCATGACTACCACAGGCGGGTAAAATCCACAATTAATGCAGGAGTCAGTGTGCTCTGGGTCAGTCAAAGCCTCAAAGTGGGAATAAGCATTAAATATAGCATCCCTGGAAGGAAACTTCTCTCGTCTTAACCCCATCCAGAAAGTCTTTAACCCTTGACACAGAAACTTTGTATGACGCAAAGACGTTTGTGATTAGACATTCAAAATTTTGACATTATGTATACAACATACTATATGCTTTTCATTTTACAATGACAACTTCAAAATAACATAATTTCAAAAACACACACACTCACTTCTAAGGAAGTAGGCACCAAAAAATGAGAACAAATAATTATAATAAAAAAAAATAATCCTCACCCCTACATTTTCCCTAAGAAAAAGGCAAAGTTCAAGAGACAGAAAAATATGGTCATCAAAGCTGTAAAGGCCATCTTTCCACTCCTGGAACCTGTACACCAGAGATTTCCAAACTTTTCATGTTGGTGACACACTTAGACCTACATTTTGTGACATAGTAATTCAGTTGTACTAGCAAATGGGAGGTTAAACTAAATTATTTTAAGAGATACGGACGCATACATAAATTATATAATAACTAAATGTATTTACGAGTAACAGTATGTGCAAGAATTAAAAAAAGTTTAATAACACCAATAACTACTTACCGTTTTAATGGGATGTATGAGGTTAATGGGGTGAACACAAATTTCTGAATATTTGGTGGAATATTAGATAAAGACACTCGCATTTCATCATCAAGCATTTTTAAGCTTCCACATTTCAGTGTCTTTAAGTTTGTCATCATTGAAAAAGATTCTTCTCAAATGTATGTAGTAGAAAACAGCAGAAGACTTTTTAACACTTTTTTTTTTTAGCTATGTGTGGATGCCTTTTTGAAATGTGAATCCAAAAGCTGTGTAAGTCACCCTATTCATTTGTTTATACATAACAAAAAAAAAGTTCCCTCTCACGTTATAGGCATAGGAGTATATAATGCTAAAACCAGATTCCTCACATTATTATTATGGATTAAAGATCACTGCCAGGAGACATGTGAAACCTGTCTCCAAATTTTTAAGCTTGGGAGTGTTGTCTGCCTCGGAGCTCTTTTACCTAGCGACCATGTTCGCTCACAGCCTGCGTCTGCCCTACTGCTCCGACACCTCCAATCACACTAGCATTAGGAAGTTTTGGGGGGGGGACCAAGGGACATTAGTAAGGGAGCTCCACGGTGCCCTTCAGCAAAATGGTCTGCACTTTGCGGCACACAGTTTGGAAAGCACTGCTGTACACCATATTGCACTGAGGACTTCTGTGGCATGTTGAAATGTCTGTAAAAGGCAAATTACATTGATCTCAACACATCATTATATAAACTATTTTTACTCATAATTCCACAAAGGGAGTTAGTTTATTTAAATTTACTCTCAATCAGGCCCATCATGCTGACAATCTGAGCTTTTATCAGTAATCTGCACAGCCTCTTCAAGTTTAGGATTGACCTGGATATAACTGGCACATTTTTTCAAGAGGAATGAACTATTTGGGGTATTCCATTTTACCTTTTTCTGCAATTACACCTTTTGGTAGTGTATATTGGATTTTTTTTCTTTAAATATGTAGCACACACTTTGCTCCACAGCGGTATTGTCCAGAAGACCTGAACCCTCCTTAGACATCAACGATGGTGAGCCTGGTGATGGTGGCACCTTTGTTCTGAAGACATCTTTTTGTGTTTGAAAGAGATGCCATTTTGAAATGTTTTGTGTGAGGACATGAAAAATTTATCTCAAATAGTGAGAAAGGAATGTGTCTGATATTTCCCCCAGTTTTTCCTCTGTACTTGTACTGACATGGAAAATCCATGCTTAGTTCTCTGCACATTTTTGCAGATGATACTAAGTTAAGTAAGGTCATTAGGTCAGAGCAGGACGAACTCTCTTTACAAAGGGATTTGCTAAAATTAGAACTATGGGCAAGTGAATGGAAAATGATATTTAATACGGAAAAATGCAAGGTTCTACATTTTTGAAGTAAAAATAAGCAGGGCTACGTATTTTTTAAATGGGACAAGACTTAGCCAAACACTGGAGGAAAGGGATTTGGGAGTAGTAATAGATAACAAGCTAAAGATGAGTGCACAATGCAGGGCAGCGGCTTCAAAAGCTAATAAGATACTAGCATGTATTAAAAGAGGCATTGATTCAAGGGAGGAAATCATAATTCTGTCATTATATAAAACCCTGGTAAGACCTCACCTTGAGTTTGGAGTGCAATTCTGGGGACCGATTGCTAAAAAAGATATTGCAGAACTAGAAAAAGTTCAGAGAAGGGCCACAAAGCTAATAAGGGGATTGGAGAAATTAACCTATGAGGAGAGGCTAGCCAAACTGGGTCTGTTCTCTTTAGAAAAAAGGCGCTTGAGAGGTGACATGATTACTTTATATAAATATATTCAAGGCCCATATACAGAGATGGCAGAAGCTCTGTTTATTCCAAGAAAATTGTTTCTGACAAGAGGTCATAATTTAAGGTTGGAGGAAAGGAGATTTAATCTCCTGCAACGGAAACGTTTTTTTCACTGTAAGAGCAATAAAATTGTGGAACTCATTACCAAAGGAAGTAGTGAATGCCAATACCATTGATACATTTAAAAATAGTCTGGATACATTTCTGTATATAAACAAAATTCATGGATATGATTGCTAGTATTAAATGGGTCACATTTTAATGGGGTTATTTAAGCTTAACTAGAGCTTTTTGTAAGTATTTTAGATTTGTATAGGTTGAACTCGATGGACTTCAGTCTTTTTTCAACCTTATCTACTATGTTACTATGTATTATGTTACATGATGTTCTCAGCTTTGCACAGGCACAATGTCATGTGTTATTTTGTCTATTGTACGTCACAAATATTCTGCTAATACAGCAAAAACTGTGTGTTTCAGGCTCTCCAAAGAATTTGAAGAGCACCATTTGCCTCAGGATGACTTTTTGAAGGAATACCTCTGCAACAGTTCCTCTACAGTAATCTAGTGAGCGGAGGTGTTCACATAAACTGTAGCTCAGTCCACTCTGCTGAGCCAGAAACTCATATTGCAGACATTCCTCCAACTCACATCTGATATTTCCCCCAGTTTTTCCTCTGTACTTGTACTGACATGGAAAATCCATGCTTAGTTCTCTGCACAGCAAATATACCATTTGTTTAATTCACATTTACACTCTGTAGATGACAGTCCTGAGTAATATCTTGTGACACATCTGCATGCTTTTTCAACATGTGTGCTTTCAAGTTTTTCCTGAGAAGACTAAGGCTACACTGAGGGCTTTTCACTGATTTTGCATATACTTCGACTTCAGCCGGCACAGATGGCAGTGCATATGTGTGTTCTACCACAGATGTAGAGGACAGTGAGCTTGGCACTGGACAGGATGCAGCAGGTGGGGGGGGATCAGGACTGGAGAGTGTGCAGTGGATGTTGGGATCAGCACTAGAGAGGGTGCAGGGGTGGCGGTTTCGCCACTGCAGAAATTTCGCTCAACAATAAATGCCTTTCCATTTCAACCTGGCGTATAACTGTTCTGCCAGAGGTGGCAGTGATAATGTCCCGTGGTCGGCACGATAGCCTGCACCGGCATATGATTTTGTCTGTAAGAGAAATAAAATATTAATAAACTGCAATTTATCCAACTTTCTCAGTGTGCATATTTATGGACTTTAGCTTAAAAAAACTGCCCTACTTTCCTCTATACTAAAACAAAAACCTGTGGGTAGGGACTTAAACATAATCACAAACAAAAGTCAACAAGCAATGTGGTAAACCCTGAACAGAAGGACATCTTTATTAAAACATGGCTTATAACTGCATGTCATGCTGGTGCTGTATATTTCAAGAAAACTTTTCTTGCATTGAATTGTGCAATGTGAATGGGAACTTCAAAGCCATCTAAGTACATGGCAGATGTACTGGTAAATACAGTTTGTTAAGTTCAGGGTATAATATTTGCACAAGAAAATAATATGATTTTAAAAAGATGTAGGTTTAATGCCAACATACCTAACTCTTGGCCCTATTAGTTGGCATGAAGGTGGGTCTAAAAGGACAATAAAATTGTTCTTTGAAACAGGTATTGCTTTCTTCTAACATAAACATGAACTTCCATGAACACCAAAAATATAAACTGTTAAATGTTAAACAATTGCTTTTACAAAGACACAGAAGACAAATGACCACAAGGTTAAAGACAACAAATCAGGGGGCGGAGCCAACTAGCATTGAAGCAAGACGCACATTTCAGGAGCTCCTAAGATATGCCGCAATTTTATAGGATTTTATGGGTATTCTATCCGTCCCTAGCATCATTCCAAGGACTTTTTAAGGTGAACTTTCGCTCTGTTGATATAGAAGCAGCTTAGCAGTGCTGAATATATCTAGAGGACCATACTTTCTAGCTTTGCCTGGTACGCTGCATATGCAAAGTTATGGCTGCTCTACTTTTCAAACAGATGAAGGAGCTGTTAGATCGCCACAATGAAGCTCTCTTACAAGCAGTGACTGAGGCTTTCAGGCCCCTCACTGATCTTACTACTTCCTCGACTGCCTTAAATGACTGTGGGGAGAAGTGCCAAGAAATACCAAATGACCCGCGAAAGCCGCCATCTTGGATTACACACGCGGAGCACCCCTCACTGCCTCCTGACATAGAAGATGCAGAAGAACAGGGAGCCGGCGATAAGCAGGTCTCCGTTATGGTGCAACACAGCTTCCAACTGACAGCACTTAACCCGCTTACCGTGAGTGATGTGCCGCTAACTACTCGCACTTTAACAAGGATCTTGTGTGAGTCCCAGCATAGTTGCAGTTATGAAGGGGTCCTTTTCCTGCCCATTCACTCAGACTTACTCAGTTGGCTAGAGCAGCATGCTGGAAAGGATCGCTCCGGTTCACAAAGTATTACTTACCTATATAAAGGGAACCGACATTGGAGCTGCTCCAAACCGAGTCACTTCTGGCTCCTGGCCAGATGTACCCTGGCATCTATTCAGCAACCTTGTTCCTACCACTGCTATAATCACTTGATGAAGCTACAGTGGGACCCTGGAAGGTCCTCACTCTGCTTTCTCCATGGCATAGGTGATGTGGGCTGAAACTAGAGGATTCCTTATAGTGAGCGGGAGATAACTTCTCTGTGCAATTAGAACTCCTACCTATTGAATTTTGACATATATATTGAAACAAGGACAATAGTGCTGCTGGAGGGAAATGTTGTTACTACTGTTTAATATATGCTTCCATGTTAGCTGAGCTCTCTATCAGCTCGGTTCTGACACCATTATTTAATGTTTTTGACTCTGGTCTCTGCTCTAGTTCTCTAAGTTTTAGGCAACAGTATCAATTTATAGCGCTACTTGCTAGAGCCATTAGGATATCTCAAAAGTATATATAAATGTACATGTGGATACTGACAGGGTTATTGGTGCTCTAGTACCTAAAATTAAGGTCCTATATGATATCTAACGTATATACGGGGATTACTTATTCTCCTATAGTGCAGGCATCGCCAGCGGCCGAGGTTACGCCTTCACATATATTATGTCCCGTATTATAGTTGTTATATAAGGTACAATTGCTCTGCCCCTTCTTGTTTAATAATATTCCTTTTTTTGCTGTTGTCTAATTTTTATAAAGTGTGTTGGTTATTACCGCATCTATCCAAGTTGCAGGGTCCCACTATCATTCTAGGAGCAGTCTTTTATAGTTAGAAAGGTTTACATTATAAAGACACCATCTTAACTCCTATAATTCACCTTTGCTTATACCTATAGTTTGTATATTTATGACAATCTACCACATATTAGCCTAAATAGAGTACCTATGTCGCTTGTATAGCTCACCTAATGGTGAAACATTAAGCTTATTGTATTTACAAAATTTAGCCCACTCAGGTATGTCTCCCATTGTGAGAAGTTACAATCCACTTTTTACTAGGATTAGCTGCTTAGTTTACAGGTATCTTTCTGAGTGTTCTGTCATCTTAATATGGGACACAGTGTGCAAAATTATAACATGCTAGGGAGGATATGGATATACTATGGCCCATAGCTCAATTTTGGGATGCAGGCTGTGTGGTTATCTATTAATTTAAAATATCTTTACTTTCTACTAAATATAATATACTAAATCTCTATGGTGAAACCACTAAAACCAACACAGATAAATTGTGAAATAAACTCTATGAGGGGTCCTCCATTATTTGTCAAACAGTTTATTTAGGAATCAATATATGTTAATAATAAGATAAATATTTACAGGTATATATATATAAATCTATTTTACAGATACAGTCCACGTTTTAAGATACAGGGCAACTTTTCTAAACTAACCCCAATTGTGCAATACTGCTACACAGAATATTATCCCAGAAATACTTAGCCAGATTCTCTGTGTCCAACATCATCCATCTTTTAGCAGGAGCAGGATACAAAGAAGAGAGACAGAGGCTCTGGTGTTACAGTATTTTATAACCCAATTCAAAAGGGAGTGGCTTATCAAATGTCACTCAAAAAGACCATTGGGTGTGTCTCTCTAGACAGACACTAGACAAATGAACGACTTGAATAAACCAGCTATGTGAATTGCCAGTTATAAAATCTATGAGCTATATTCCAATATCCCTGTGATAAAAATGTCACCACATTCCCTCACTTTTTCTTCTCCTATGTTGCCCCGTTTTCTAGTTATACCCACTAGTACAGAAGAACACAGTGGGAGCGAAAACCTTACAGGAGAAATTCTCCCACCATCCCTTCGGAATCATTCCCTCGGCGATATGAGCTCTTCTGTACTTTCTTAGGACTGTCAATTCCTAATCTAACTTTATACAATTCATTAGAAAAATTAATTTAAAATTATACATAGAAACACAAAATCCTATGCTAAACCCCATTAGCAACATTTATACAATGGTCTTAAATATTGGGAAAAGTTCATGTATGAGTGTGTGAGTGTGGGTACACTAGATAGGTATGCGTGTAGTAAAACCTTTATTAAGAAAGTGTGAATTGTGCCTGTAAAACAAAAGTTATAATGGTTCACTGAAGTTCTTTGTTGTCATCTTTTGGCATTTGGTCCTTGCTTTTGGCATCTGGTCCTTGCTTTTGGCATCTGGTCCTTGCTTTTGGCATCTGGTCCTTGCTTTTGCTTTACCAAATCTCTCTCTTTGAACCACTTTGTTTTTTCCAAGACCCTCAAAGGAATGAAAAAAAGATTAAAACCAGGCATATATTTACTTCACACTACAACACTCCATCTGCAGTAGAAACCACATTCACAGTTATTAACTTCAAGTTGGAAAGTGCCTCTGTTATTGCATCATCCCACTCGCACCCTTACTTAACTTATGTTGCTTGATTTATATGATTATTTACCCCTTTATGCTATATATATATATATATATAATTATTTTGGCCTAATGCACCATTTTACATCTCCATTGTGATACATTATACTTATTTAATTTGTCCAACGCCACCATCATAGCTTCATGGTAAGATCAGTCCTGAAGACACCTGAAAAACAACAATCTATAATATGTGTTATTGGGGAAAAACTGGAATGAAAGGTGAGAAGCCTTCTATCTTCATTGGTTTTCTTCCTGCAAGATAAGACTTCAGACAGTTTACATAGAAATGGTATTGCATGTGGCCTCCTAAAACTAATCACAATGGAGGTATCTGTTATTGTTTTTTTAGAAAGAGAATGCATCAATTAACTATACATTCTTAATATTGGCATTTAAAACTTAATAATGAAAAACACTTAAAATTATTAATTGAACTTAAAACTAATGTACACATTACACGATACAAATGTACTGCAAACAAATATGCTTATAAACAAAAATGAATGATTTAATTTGAGCCCTCCAGCTCTGTCAGTTGCTTCTTTAGAAACCCAATTTGATCTCTCATTCTCCTGTTTTTTTGTTTGAGTTCCCAATAACTTAAGTTGGCCTTATTGTTTATCTCATTTGACCTCAGCCTCCAATTTTTATACTTATTTTCTCCTCTGTTAATATCGCCATTAAAATTCCTGTCTCTCCAGTTTTCTGTATTTGATGCTCTACTATTCTGATATCCACAAACATTCCTTCTATTACCCCTCTCTGATTCCTGCCTGTGAATATTCAGATTATTCTCCATTGACTGCTTCACTGCAGAATTTGCCTTAATGGTGTATGGGTGATAATTCCACCACTTCTCAGCTCTAGTGAGCACCATATGTAGGTTTGTGGAGTTTGGATCATACAGCTTTACAAACTCCTGACATTTTCTGGGGAGAGCTTCAAGTACCCTCTGTATGTGAGCTGGTGACCCCCAGATCATTTGGGTCTGTGGCTGACGCAGCACACACCAAAATAAAACTCTTTTTGCTACTTCAAATGGCCCATCTAGTGGTCTCATGGTAATTTCACTAATCTCTTTTTCTAGACTAGTAAAATTGAAAAAGGTTTTAGCTATCCTGCCAGCCTGATCACATATACTTGAATTAAATCCTAATAACCTGTTGGCATAGGGGCCCATGGCATCTTGAAGCAATTCTGTCCATTCCGGCATGCACATACCTAATTTTATGGCTTTTTCAGCCCCCTTGTGAAACCAATGTGAAAAGTTATTAAAGCTGTTTGTGGGAATTGTGCCCCACCATTTCTTAAAAATGTCTTTATCTGCTACAGTCATTGGCCTAGTCTGATTTGAAAAACCTGTAGGAACTTTCAGGTTGTTAAAATTCTCAGAAATTATGACAGGGGCAATTGGAACCGAACTTGGGTTTTTAGTGGGGCCCATTTGCATTTTATCTTGTGTTATTACTTGTTTGGGCTCTTTCCTTTGTGGCAGTAAGTTATCACTATCTGCATTGTTCCCAGAAATATCACTAATTATTTTTTCTTTTTGTTCAATTTTCATCTGTAACTCAGTAATTTTGTTTGAGTATTCGTTACTGCTGTGTTCTGTTAATTTTAATTGACGTTGTAATTTACTGATCTGTATGGTGTTAGTTAAAGCAGAAAGCTTAATACAATCTCTGTCAGTCTGTGTGTTATCTAACTTTAATTTAAGGTCTTTATTTTGCTCTGTCAAGTCTCCAATAATGTTCGTTAATACTTTTATTGTTGAAATTACTGCCTGCGCTATCATACATTTTCTTTTATTATTATTAATCTTTTTAAGAGTTAATACCTGTGTTAGTATATCTAAAACACTTTCACACTTGTTGTTTTTAGCTTCTGGGATGAGGAATGGACCATTATATTTCTGAATGTAATTGTTAAAGTAATCACAGATTTCCTGTGAAATATAGTTTTTTCCAGACATTTTTAACAGATAGCCGTTAGAACTAAAATAATAATAAAAAAAAAATATCTATCTATCTATATATATATATATATATATATATATATATATATATATATATATATATATATATATATATATATATATATATATATATATATAGAGAGAGAGAGAGATATATATACTAGAATAGTGTGTCTCTCACAGCATAGTAGTTTTTTTTTTTAAATGTTAACACAGGATGTACAAGATACCATTGAGATGCTAATTTTACACAACAAAGGACATAGCAGTTAAGCCATGTAGAAGGGTAGTAATTAGATCTGTTTATAAGCAGGTCAGCATTCCAGCAGAGGTGGTAGTATAGTTAAGTTTTTCTAACCACTGCTCATTATTCTTTATTTTAAATCTGGGGAACAGACTTAGAATAGTGTGTCTCTCACAGCATAGTTTGCCAGACTATTTTAACTGCACCAAATGCAAGGAATTATCATCTCTATAGGGCAATGAAACACCAGACTAAACAGAAATTAAGCAGAACAAAATTAAAAAATTAAACATTGTTCTCTTTTAAAAGGTGTAAACCATCAATAATACTAACCTAAATAAAATAAATGAACAAAGCAAAGCAAGGAATCCTTTTTACTGATATTTTCCCAAATTGAGGAAAAATTATAAAAATATTTTAAGTACAGGAAGATTCTTCTAAATGCTAATTTCAACTGTAGTTTTGGTTCCAGGATCTGCTCCAAACACAGGAAATGCAAATTTTTAACTTTGTTACCCAAAACAAAAGTTACACCTTTTGTATTCCATACAAACTTAATTAAAAATCTGAACAAAGAAATGGAAGAAGAAGGAGGGAAAAACAAAATATTCTTTAAACTGCTTATGGCTTAGCATATTCCCAAAATTAAACTGTAATTTCTTAACTTTAAATTCTACACAAATTCCCATACAATTCAGAATGAAATTTATGTATAGGGCAAGCTACAGCTCTGGGTGTAACACATTCACAGAAATGAATCCTTTGTAAAAAGAAATAAATAAAAAATGTTCAAGAATATTACAATCTTTATAAAAATGGCTATTAAATAGTACTGTAAAGCTTTTGTTTGTAAAAACATTTAGATGGGACCAACACAACACATGTCTCTAAAATTCATTAGAAAACTGATAGAAAACTGGCTCAACAATAAAAGTATCCAGTTTCCAAAAACAAGAAAAATACAAGAGTTAAAGGGACAGTCTAGTATAATCAACTTCCCAATTTACTTCCATCATTAAACTTGCTTTTTTTTTCTCTTGGTATTCTAAGTTGAAGCCAAACATAGGTAGGCTCATATGATAATTTCTAAGCCTTTTAGGGTTGCCTCTTATCATATGCTTTTTTTTTAAAATCTCTTTTCAACACAAAGAGACAGAAAGTACACATGGGCCATACAGATAACACTGTGGGGGTTATTTAAGATTTAGCAAGCTACAAACAGGCCTGCTAAAACCAACCATTATGTGCTTCCTTCATGTAACTCTATGCAAATGCAAATTTATACAGACCAGAAATATAGGTTTTTTTAAAGCCATGCTTTTCTTGAGAAACATACAACAGGCCTTCTGAAACCAACCACTATTTGCGCTTTTTAAATAAAGTACTACATACAAAAACTTTGCTATAAAACACCAAATCTACATTTACTGCAGTTAAATTTAAAATAAATCAACATTCATTTGATTCCTGCAAAACTAAATGGCATATGGATTCGTCTACAACTTCATGGCCGCCAAAATGTGGTTATCTATTAATTTAAAATATCTTTACTTTCTACTAAATATAATATACTAAATCTCTATGGTGAAACCACTAAAACCAACACAGATAAATTGTGAAATAAACTCTATGAGGGGTCCTCCATTATTTGTCAAACAGTTTATTTAGGAATCAATATATGTTAATAATAAGATAAATATTTACAGGTATATATATATAAATATATTTTACAGATACAGTCCACATTTTAAGATACAGGGCAACTTTTCTAAACTAACCCCAATTGTGCAATACTGCTACACAGAATATTATCCCAGAAATACTTAGCCAGATTCTCTGTGTCCAACATCATCCATCTTTTAGCAGGAGCAGGATACAAAGAAGAGAGACAGAGGCTCTGGTGTTACAGTATTTTATAACCCAATTCAAAAGGGAGTGGCTTATCAAATGTCACTCAAAAAGACCATTGGGTGTGTCTTTCTAGACAGAAACTAGACAAATGAACGACTTGAATAAACCAGCTATGTGAATTGCCAGTTATAAAATCTGTGAGCTATATTCCAATATCCCTGTGATAAAAATGTCACCACAGGCTGGTCCTGTATTACAATTATTATTTATGATCTTACTAAGCACTAGCTACTACATTCTGAATAAGCTCCATAAGCTATGCCATCTCTGTGAGTGTAGAGCTTGAGGCTCCCTTGTAATAGGTGTAGCATCAACCCAATATATAATTAATCTATAAACTACCTAATATGTTTTAATAACCACCTCCCCCCCCCCTATAATATAATTTACCTCCAAAACTGGGAGGTTTAACAGTGCGGCTTATCTTAACTATGCTGCTTCCTAACCACTATTTGTTGTAAAAAACACTACTACTAAATTGTCTTCAATGACAACTAAACAGGATTAAATCTGGTTATGTTTACATGTTTTACTTCTGTTATAATTCCTAACAGTTTTAATTCTCAATACTACCTACAAATTGAGTTACTCTCTCTAAAGCTAATTTCCACATTATCGGTCCATGAGTGGCCCAAGGTAACGTGAGAGAGATTTATCTTATATTTTACTATATTGTTTTATTGTTAAAAACAGAATTTATGTTTACCTGATAAATTTCTTTCTCCTACGGTGTATCCGGTCCACGGCTTCATCCTTACTTGTGGGATATTCTCATTCCCTACAGGAAGTGGCAAAGAGAGCACACAGCAAAGCTGTCCATATAGCTCCCCCTCTGGCTCCGCCCCCCAGTCATTCGACCGACGGTTAGGAGAAAAAGGAGAACCATAGGGTGCAGTGGTGACTGTAGTGTATAAAAATAAAAATTTAAACCTGACTAAATGCCAGGGCGGGCCATGGACCGGATACACCGTAGGAGAAAGAAATTTATCAGGTAAACATAAATTCTGTTTTCTCCTACATTGGTGTATCCGGTCCACGGCTTCATCCTTACTTGTGGGAACCAATACCAAAGCTTTAGGACACGGATGAAGGGAGGGAACAAGTCAGGTAACCTAAACGGAAGGCACCACTGCTTGTAAAACCTTTCTCCCAAAAATAGCCTCCGAAGAAGCATAAGTATCGAATTTGTAAAATTTGGCAAATGTATGCAGAGAAGACCACGTCGCTGCCTTACAGATCTGTTCAACAGAAGCCTCGTTCTTGAAAGCCCATGTGGAAGCCACAGCTCTAGTAGAATGAGCTGTAATTCGTTCAGGAGGCTGCCGTCCGGCAGTCTCATAAGCCAATCGGATGATGCTTTTAAGCCTGAAGGAGAGAGAGGTCGCAGTAGCTTTCTGACCTCTCCTCTTACCAGAATAGATGACAAACAAGGATGATGTCTGTCTAAAATCCTTTGTTGCCTCTAGATAGAATTTTAAAGCACGAACCACATCTAGATTGTGTAACAAACGTTCCTTTTTAGAAACTGGATTTGGACACAGAGAAGGAACAACTATTTCCTGGTTAATATTCCTATTGGAAACGACTTTTGGAAGAAAACCAGGCTTGGTACGTAAAACTACCTTATCCGTATGAAACACCATATAGGGTGAATTACATTGCAAAGCCGACAATTCAGAAACTCTTCTAGCAGAAGAAATAGCAACCAAAAACAAAACTTTCCAAGATAGTAACTTAATATCTATGGAATGTAAAGGTTCAAACGGAACCCCTTGAAGAACTGAAAGAACTAAGTTTAGACTCCATGGAGGAGTCACAGGTCTGTAGACAGGCTTGATTCTGACTAACGCCTGTACGAACGCCTGAACATCTGGCACGGCTGCCAGACGTTTGTGCAACAAGACAGACAGAGCAGATATCTGTCCTTTTAGAGAACTAGCGTTCAATCTCCAAGCAGTCAGTTGCAGAGAAACTAGGTTTGGATATTCGAATGGACCTTGTACTAGAAGGTCCTGTCTCAAAGGTAGCTTCCATGGTGGAGCCGATGACATATTCACCAGGTCTGCATACCAAGTCTTGCGTGGCCATGCAGGAGCTATTAGAATTACCGAAGCCTTCTCCTGTTTGATCCTGGCTACTAGCCTGGGGAGGAGAGGAAACGGTGGAAAGACATAAGCTAGATTGAACGACCAAGGCGCCACTAAGGCATCTATCAATGTCGCCTTGGGATCCCTGGACCTGGACCCGTAGCGTGGAACCTTGGAGTTCTGCCGAGTCTGTGTGTTATCTAACTTTAATTTAAGGACTTTATTTTGCTCTGTCAAGTCTCCAATAATGTTCGTTAATACTTTTATTGTTGAAATCACTGCCTGCGCTATCATACAATTTCTTTTATTATTATTAATCTTTTTATAAACACTTTCACACTTGTTGTTTTTAGCTTCTGGGATGAGGAATGGACCATTATATTTCTGAATGTAATTGTTAAAGTAATCACAGATTTCCTGTGAAATATAGTTTTTTTCCAGACATTTTTAACAGATAGCCGTTAGAACTAAAATAATAATAATAATAATAAAATATATATATATATATATATATATATAGATAGATATATATACTAGAATAGTGTGTCTCTCACAGCATAGTAGTTTTTTTTTTTTAAATGTTAACACAGGATGTACAAGATACCATTGAGATGCTAATTTTACACAACAAAGGACATAGCAGTTAAGCCATGTAGAAGGGTAGTAATTAGATCTGTTTATAAGCAGGTCAGCATTCCAGCAGAGGTGGTAGTATAGTTAAGTTTTTCTAACCACTGCTCATTATTCTTTATTTTAAATCTGGGGAACAGACTTAGAATAGTGTGTCTCTCACAGCATAGTTTGCCAGACTATTTTAACTGCACCAAATGCAAGGAATTATCATCTCTATAGGGCAATGAAACACCAGACTAAACAGAAATTAAGCAGAACAAAATTAAAAAATTAAACATTGTTCTCTTTTAAAAGGTGTAAACCATCAATAATACTAACCTAAATAAAATAAATGAACAAAGCAAAGCAAGGAATCCTTTTTACTGATATTTTCCCAAATTGAGGAAAAATTATAAAAATATTTTAAGTACAGGAAGATTCTTCTAAATGCTAATTTCAACTGTAGTTTTGGTTCCAGGATCTGCTCCAAACACAGGAAATGCAAATTTTTAACTTTGTTACCCAAAACAAAAGTTACACCTTTTGTATTCCATACAAACTTAATTAAAAATCTGAACAAAGAAATGGAAGAAGAAGGAGGGAAAAACAAAATATGCTTTAAACTGCTTATGGCTTAGCATATTCCCAAAATTAAACTGTAATTTCTTAACTTTAAATTCTACACAAATTCCCATACAATTCAGAATGAAATTTATGTATAGGGCAAGCTACAGCTCTGGGTGTAACACATTCACAGAAATGAATCCTTTGTAAAAAGAAATAAATAAAAAATGTTCAAGAATATTACAATCTTTATAAAAATGGCTATTAAATAGTACTGTAAAGCTTTTGTTTGTAAAAACATTTAGATGGGACCAACACAACACATGTCTCTAAAATTCATTAGAAAACTGATAGAAAACTGGCTCAACAATAAAAGTATCCAGTTTCCAAAAACAAGAAAAATACAAGAGTTAAAGGGACAGTCTAGTATAATCAACTTCCCAATTTACTTCCATCATTAAACTTGCTTTTTTTTTCTCTTGGTATTCTAAGTTGAAGCCAAACATAGGTAGGCTCATATGATAATTTCTAAGCCTTTTAGGGTTGCCTCTTATCATATGCTTTTTTTTTAAAATCTCTTTTCAACACAAAGAGACAGAAAGTACACATGGGCCATACAGATAACACTGTGGGGGTTATTTAAGATTTAGCAAGCTACAAACAGGCCTGCTAAAACCAACCATTATGTGCTTCCTTCATGTAACTCTATGCAAATGCAAATTTATACAGACCAGAAATATAGGTTTTTTAAAGCCATGCTTTTCTTGAGAAACATACAACAGGCCTTCTGAAACCAACCACTATTTGCGCTTTTTAAATAAAGTACTACATACAAAAACTTTGCTATAAAACACCAAATCTACATTTACTGCAGTTAAATTTAAAATAAATCAACATTCATTTGATTCCTGCAAAACTAAATGGCATATGGATTCGTCTACAACTTCATGGCCGCCAAAATGTGGTTATCTATTAATTTAAAATATCTTTACTTTCTACTAAATATAATATACTAAATCTCTATGGTGAAACCACTAAAACCAACACAGATAAATTGTGAAATAAACTCTATGAGGGGTCCTCCATTATTTGTCAAACAGTTTATTTAGGAATCAATATATGTTAATAATAAGATACAAATTTACAGGTATATATATATATATATAAATATATTTTACAGATACAGTCCACATTTTAAGATACAGGGCAACTTTTCTAAACTAACCCCAATTGTGCAATACTGCTACACAGAATATTATCCCAGAAATACTTAGCCAGATTCTCTGTGTCCAACATCATCCATCTTTTAGCAGGAGCAGGATACAAAGAAGAGAGACAGAGGCTCTGGTGTTACAGTATTTTATAACCCAATTCAAAAGGGAGTGGCTTATCAAATGTCACTCAAAAAGACCATTGGGTGTGTCTTTCTAGACAGAAACTAGACAAATGAACGACTTGAATAAACCAGCTATGTGAATTGCCAGTTATAAAATCTGTGAGCTATATTCCAATATCCCTGTGATAAAAATGTCACCACAGGCTGGTCCTGTTTTACAATTATTATTTATGATCTTACTAAGCACTAGCTACTACATTCTGAATAAGCTCCATAAGCTATGCCATCTCTGTGAGTGTAGAGCTTGAGGCTCCCTTGTAATAGGTGTAGCATCAACCCAATATATAATTAATCTATAAACTACCTAATATGTTTTAATAACCACCTCCCCCCCCCCCATAATATAATTTACCTCCAAAACTGGGAGGTTTAACAGTGCGGCTTATCTTAACTATGCTGCTTCCTAACCACTATTTGTTGTAAAAAACACTACTACTAAATTGTCTTCAATGACAACTAAACAGGATTAAATCTGGTTATGTTTACATGTTTTACTTCTGTTATAATTCCTAACAGTTTTAATTCTCAATACTACCTACAAATTGAGTTACTCTCTCTAAAGCTAATTTCCACATTATCGGTCCATGAGTGGCCCAAGGTAACGTGAGAGAGATTTATCTTATATTTTACTATATTGTTTTATTGTTAAAAACAGAATTTATGTTTACCTGATAAATTTCTTTCTCCTACGGTGTATCCAGTCCACGGCTTCATCCTTACTTGTGGGATATTCTCATTCCCTACAGGAAGTGGCAAAGAGAGCACACAGCAAAGCTGTCCATATAGCTCCCCCTCTGGCTCCGCCCCCCAGTCATTCGACCGACGGTTAGGAGAAAAAGGAGAACCATAGGGTGCAGTGGTGACTGTAGTGTATAAAAATAAAAATTTAAACCTGACTAAATGCCAGGGCGGGCCATGGACCGGATACACCGTAGGAGAAAGAAATTTATCAGGTAAACATAAATTCTGTTTTCTCCTACATTGGTGTATCCGGTCCACGGCTTCATCCTTACTTGTGGGAACCAATACCAAAGCTTTAGGACACGGATGAAGGGAGGGAACAAGTCAGGTAACCTAAACGGAAGGCACCACTGCTTGTAAAACCTTTCTCCCAAAAATAGCCTCCGAAGAAGCATAAGTATCGAATTTGTAAAATTTGGCAAATGTATGCAGAGAAGACCACGTTGCTGCCTTACAGATCTGTTCAACAGAAGCCTTGTTCTTGAAAGCCCATGTGGAAGCCACAGCTCTAGTAGAATGAGCTGTAATTCGTTCAGGAGGCTGCTGTCCGGCAGTCTCATAAGCCAATCGGATGATGCTTTTAAGCCAGAAGGAGAGAGAGGTCGCAGTAGCTTTCTGACCTCTCCTCTTACCAGAATAGATGACAAACAAGGATGATGTCTGTCTAAAATCCTTTGTTGCCTCTAGATAGAATTTTAAAGCACGAACCACATCTAGATTGTGTAACAAACGTTCCTTTTTAGAAACTGGATTTGGACACAGAGAAGGAACAACTATTTCCTGGTTAATATTCCTATTGGAAACGACTTTTGGAAGAAAACCAGGCTTGGTACGTAAAACTACCTTATCCGTATGAAACACCATATAGGGTGAATTACATTGCAAAGCCGACAATTCAGAAACTCTTCTAGCAGAAGAAATAGCAACCAAAAACAAAACTTTCCAAGATAGTAACTTAATATCTATGGAATGTAAAGGTTCAAACGGAACCCCTTGAAGAACTGAAAGAACTAAGTTTAGACTCCATGGAGGAGTCACAGGTCTGTAGACAGGCTTGATTCTGACTAACGCCTGTACGAACGCCTGAACATCTGGCACGGCTGCCAGACGTTTGTGCAACAAGACAGACAGAGCAAATATATGTCCTTTTAGAGAACTAGCGTTCAATCTCCAAGCAGTCAGTTGCAGAGAAACTAGGTTTGGATATTCGAATGGACCTTGTACTAGAAGGTCCTGTCTCAAAGGTAGCTTCCATGGTGGAGCCGATGACATATTCACCAGGTCTGCATACCAAGTCTTGCGTGGCCATGCAGGAGCTATTAGAATTACCGAAGCCTTCTCCTGTTTGATCCTGGCTACTAGCCTGGGGAGGAGAGGAAACGGTGGAAAGACATAAGCTAGATTGAACGACCAAGGCACCACTAAGGCATCTATCAATGTCTCCTTGGGATCCCTGGACCTGGACCCGTAGCGTGGAACCTTGGAGTTCTGCCGAGACGCCATCAGATCCAGATCTGGAATGCCCCATAGTTGAGTTAACTGGGCAAAAACCTCCGGATGAAGTTCCCACTCCCCCGGATGGAAAGTCTGACGACTCAGATAATCCGCTTCCCAGTTGTCTACACCTGGGATGTGAATTGCTGATAGGTGGCAGGAGTGATCCTCTGCCCAATTGATGATCCTGGATACCTCCCTCATCGCCAAGGAACTCTTTGTTCCCCCCTGATGATTGATGTACGCTACAGTCGTCATGTTGTCCGACTGAAATCTTATGAATTTGGCCTCCGCTAGGTGAGGCCATGCCTGGAGCGCATTGAATATCGCTCTCAATTCCAAAATGTTTATCGGGAGAAGAGATTCTTCCCGAGACCATAGACCCTGAGCTTTCAGGGACTCCCAGACCGCACCCCAGCCTAAGAGGCTGGCGTCGGTCGTGACAATGATCCACTTCGGTCTGCGGAAACTCATTCCCTGAGACAGGTGATCCTGAGACAACCACCAGAGGAGTGAGTCTCTGGTTTTCTGGTCCATTTGTATCTGTGGAGACAAATCTGCATAATCCCCATTCCACTGTTTGAGCATGCACAGTTGCAATGGTCTTAAATGAATTTGGGCAAAGGGAACCACGTCCATTGCCGCAACCATTAGTCCTATTACCTCCATGCACTGAGCTATGGAGGGTTGAGGAATGGATTGAAGGACTCGACAAGTGTTCAAAAGTTTTAACTTCCTGACCTTTGTCAGAAAGATTTTCATTTCTACAGAGTCTATTATTGTTCCCAGGAAGGGAACCCTTGTGAACGGGGACAGAGAACTCTTTTCTATGTTCACCTTCCACCCGTGAGACCTTAGAAAGGCTAGAACAATGTCCGTATGAGCCTTTGCTTTGTGACAGGACGACGCTTGTATTAAAATGTCGTCTAGGTAAGGTGCTACTGCAATGCCCCTTGGCCTTAGCACCGCTAGAAGGGACCCTAGCACCTTTGTGAAAATTCTGGGAGCAGTGGCCAATCCGAAGGGAAGAGCCACGAACTGGTAATGCTTGTCCAGAAAGGCGAACCTCAGGAACTGATGGTGATCTTTGTGGATAGGAATATGCAGGTACGCATCCTTTAAGTCCACGGTAGTCATATATTGACCCTCCTGGATCATTGGTAAAATTGTCCGAATGGTTTCCATTTTGAATGATGGAACTCTGAGGAATTTGTTTAGGATTTTTAAATCCAGAATTGGCCTGAAAGTTCCTTCCTTTTTGGGAACTACAAACAGGTTTGAGTAAAATCCCAGTCCTAGTTCTGCTGTTGGAACTGGGTGTATCACTCCCATTTTTAAAAGGTCTTCTACGCAATGTAAAAATGCCTGTCTCTTTATCTGGTCTAAAGATAAGCGAGACATGTGGAACCTTCCCCTTGGAGGAAGCTCCTTGAATTCTAAAAGATACCCCTGGGAGACAATTTCTAGTGCCCAGGGGTCCGAAACATCTTGTCAGGCTACAAATATGAAGTTAACGATGGAACACAATTCACAGATCTTAATTTATTAATAATTGTTTTGTTTCACTATTGTAAAGGAATATCACTATGGCTTAGTGATATTCTCACCTAATAGTGATAGTTTAGTGGTTTATTTTGCCACACCCCAGATTATGCAGTTAGGGTTAAGCAAACTTGAATAGGATTTGTAGAAATTGTTCTCAATATTAAGTTAGCTTTAGTTCTTAAGTTGCAGGTGTAGTAATGGTTCTATTAACTCTCAGAGTCTTATGCAGTGTAACACATAAATATTTAACTAGTAACCAGGTTCTGTTAACAGTTATACATATGCTCATGCAGTATTGCTATTTTATTTGCAGAGATTACTTGTACCTTGTCTTGTGTTGCACTTGTAGTGTGGCAGAGCTGTAATGAATGCACAGCCTGTTCTGTGGAAGTTCCAGTTTCACTGTGGAAGCTGTGTTGTTTATTAATCTGCAGTCAGGATGTTTCAATAAGGGTTAAAGCCAGATTTTCAGTGACAAGTTCTGTGGTAACTCTCCTTTAAATACAAACTACACAGTGAAAGTTCTCCAAGTAACAAAGCATTAGAACACATAGAATAATACTTGCAGTTTGGTTCAGGCAGTTCATTCAATTGATTGCATGTCAGCTCCTAAGTTAATGAACACTGCAGTTGTTTGGATGAATTCCAGTTAAAGTTGAACAAAGTATGAAAAAGTTCCTGTGAGGAAAAAAGTTCAGAAAACAAGTTATTCAAAGTAGTTAGGCTCAGGTAAATAGGGTAGCCTTGTACTCCAAATTACTAAGCAAAGAGAATTGATTTGGGGTGGTTTTTAAAGGCAAGCTGCAAGTTTGTTGCTTGAAGGATTCCGCTGGGTCCTAGAAGGAGCTATGTTCCTGACATGACCCCCCACTCAGGGCAACGGTCCCACAGTTGCCGGTCTGGGACGATTAGGATTTCTGCGATGGAAGAGAGTGACCAGCCGTTGAGCTCTAAGATTGGTTGCAGGTTCCCATGTGTCGTCATCAGCTGAATAATTTTTCCAGCGTACCAGATATTGTAATTCACCTCTATGGAACCTGGAATCCAGCAGGGAATGCACTTCATATTCGTCTGGATCCAGTGCCTGAGGAGGTGGTGGAAGAATGAGTTGAGAGTGACGAGTGGCTCTGTATGGTTTCAATAGTGACACATGAAATGTGGGGTGGACCTTAATACTATCAGGTAATTTAAGAGTCATTGCGTTTTCATTGACAATTCTAACTATAGGGAATGGTCCTATGAACAGACCCGAGAGTTTCTTACTCGGTATCTGTAATTTCATGTTTTTGGTGGATAGCCAAACGAGATCACCTATGGCGTATATAGGTGGTGGTCTTCTCTTGAGGTCGTAATAATGCTTTTGAGTGAGCTGAGCATTTTTTATGTTCTCCTCAATTAAGCGGAAATTGTCTTGTAAGGAATCATGTAGATCATCGATTAAGGGTGAATTTAAGGTGTCTGTTGCAATGAAAGATATTGTTGGATGGTAGGCATAATTTGCATAAAATGGTGTAGATTTTGTAGATGAGTTTACAGCATTGTTATAGGCAAATTCAGCCATGGAGAGGAAGTTCATCCAATGTTCTTGATGGTAGGAACAATAGCACCGAAGATATTGTTCCAGCCATTGATTCAGTCTCTCTGATTGACCATTGGTCTGAGGGTGAAATGATGTCGAGAAACGATGATCGATCTGTGTTAAGTCACAAAGTTTTGTCCAGAAATGTGAGGTGAATTGTGTTCCTCTATCGGTGGTTATTATCTTTGGTAACCCATGTAGCTTGAGTATGTTATCTATGAATAAATGTGCTGTCTCAGAGGATGTGGGTACTTTGTGATACGGCACAAAATGGGCCATCTTAGTAAATATATCTATGACCACTAGGATTGTTGTCTGTTTATTTGATTCAGGTAAATCCACTATGAAATCCATCGATAGATGGTACCAGGGTCTCTTCGGTACTGGTAATGGAGTTAATAATCCATACGGAGCTCTTCTCTCGGATTTCGAAGTGGCACAAATGGCACAAGTTAAGATATAGTCTCGGATGGATTCTTTCATTTTTGGCCACCAACAATCCCGTGAAAGCTGTTCCAAGGTTCGGTAAATTCCTGGGTGTCCGGCTAATGGAGAGTCATGGTATAACTTGAGCAAATTTATTCGCAATGCTTTGGGAATGTATAATTTCCCTTCATGGTAGTACAGGTCATCAATCTTATGCACAGAAGAGTGAGGTAGCTCCGGCTCCTTGAGACAATGACGTTTGATTTCGGTTATCACATCGGTGGTTAGACCTACAAAACATTCGGTAGGTAAGATAGTGGTATTTTGGGTTGTTGTTTTAGGTTTCTCAGGTAGGCGAGACAGAGCATCTGCTTTACCATTCCTGGAGGCAGGTCTATATACAATATTGAAGTTGAAGCGCGAGAAGAATAAACTCCAACGGACCTGTCTTGCTGAAAGAGTTTTGTTGTTTTCTAAATAAAGTAGGTTCCTGTGATCTGTGAAAATGGTAATAGGAAACTTGGTACCTTCGAGAAGATGCCTCCAGTGTTCCAGTGATCTTTTTATTGCGAGGAGTTCTTTATCTCCTATGGAATAATTTCTTTCAGCTGTTGACATCATCTGTGAGAAGTAAGAAACTGGATGGATGGGATCGTTTGGTGTTTCCTGTTGAGAGAGAACTGAGCCTAAGGCAAAATCAGAGGAATCAACTTCCAACACATAGTGGTGTTCGGGGTTCGGAAATCTTAGAATGGGTGCTGATGTAAAACTATCCTTTAAATATTCAAAAGCTGAATTAGCGTCTGGATCCCAGTTATAAGATGAGTTAATGCTGGTTAATTTCGTCAGTGGTTTTGCTATCTTGGAAAAGTTTCTAATGAATTTCCTGTAGTAGTTTGCAAAACCTAGGAATTTTTGGAGTTCCTTTCTGGACTTGGGTATTAACCAATTTTTTACAGCGTCTACTTTTTGTTTTTGCATAGTGATACCTGTTGGTGAGATATCATATCCAAGGAATGACACATGCTTGGTATGGAATATGCATTTCTCCAACTTAGCATACAGTTTATGCTCTCGGAGCCTAGACAGTACCCATCGCACGTGTGTTTTGTGTTCTGTTTCATTTTTAGAATAAATCAAAATATCGTCTAGGTATATCACAAGACAGATGTCTAAGAGATCTCTGAACACATCGTTTATGAAGTGTTGAAAAGTGGCGGGTGCGTTGCACAGTCCAAACGGCATGACAAGGTACTCATAAAGGCCATACCTTGTCCTGAATGCGGTCAACCATTCGTGTCCTTCTTTTATCCTCACTAAGTTATAGGCTCCCCTTAAATCGAGTTTCGTGTATATAGTTGCCTCAGATAACCTTTCGATTAGTTCTGGGATTAATGGGAGTGGGTAACGATTTTTTATTGTGCGTTTGTTGAGTTCTCTGTAATCGATTATGGGACGTAATGATGAATCCTTATTCCGCACAAAAAAAATTCCGGCACCTGCTGGTGATGTTGATGCTCTGATAAATCCTTTCCGTAAATTTTCTTCGAGATACTCCTTTAAATGATCCAATTCTGGCTTGCAGAGAGGGTACAAGTGTCCATAAGGGATGGAAGAACCAGGTTGAAGTTGTATTGGACAATCGTATGCACGATGAGGAGGCAAGTTCTCAGCTTCTACTTTACTGAATACATCCTTGAAATCTGCATAAGGTGAAGGAATTTGCAACTCAGGTTTTTCTGTAGCTATTTCGGTCTGGAGTAGAACATGTTTGTGGAAACATGTTGTTTTACAATAGACTGAATCAAATTTTATGGAAGATAGTGACCAGTGGATAACTGGATTATGTAATTTGAGCCAACTAATACCCAAAACCACTGGGAAATGTGGTGACGAGACAACATCAAATGAGAGGTGTTCTGTGTGTCCTGCTGTAGTAACTGTTAACGGTGTGGTATGGTGTGTGATAGGGCCAGTTTTAGGTTCTGAACCGTCAATCATATGAAAAGAAAATGGAGTATGCTTTTTTATAAGGGGTATTTTATTTTGCTTTACAACATTATAATCAATAAAGCATCCATAAGCTCCCGAGTCTATGATGGCTTCAGTAGTCAGCTGATCTTGGTCCCACTGTATGGAGAGAGTTAACATGCAATAAGTTTTAGTTTTAGTGGTGTTTAATAAATAACTTGTAACTTTGAACTTACATTTCTTGTTTTTCTGTAAAATGGGACACTCCTGGACTGAATGTGTAGGATTGGCGCAATACATGCACAGATTATTACTCTTCCTGCGGTATCTTTCTTCTGTTGTTAAAGGACCACGGGCTATTCCGATATCCATGGGAACAGCTGTTTGTTTACTATGTTGGGTTGGTTGAGGTGGGGAATAGATAGAAGGTTTTGGTCGGACATCTGCAGAAAACCTTTCTGCCTTCCTTTCTCGCAGTCTGCGATCCAATTGTTTTGCAGCATTCATCATTCCTTCTAGGGTTTTTGGGAGTTCTATCCTGGCGATTTCATCTTTCAAGCTCTCCGAGAGGCCTAAACGGAACTGGTTTCGAAGTGCAATCTGACTCCATTCCGAATCAGCTGCGTATAATTTGAATTCCGTGATGTACTCCTCCACGGGTCTCTTGGCTTGCTTAAGGTTCCTCATGGAGGCTTCAGCGGACATTTGTACATCAGTGTCGTGAAAAAGATCATCCATACATGTGAAAAAATCAGAAAGGGATCCTAGCACTGGGTCATTATGTTCGCACAGATTGTCAGCCCAGATTCTTGGCTCACCCCTCAGGAATGAAATAGTACTGAATACCTTGATCCTCTCTGTGGGATAACTGTGAGGTCGTAGATTATAAAGTAAATGACATGAATTCTTAAACTGCCTATACTGCTTCCTGTTTCCAGAAAAGAGCTCTGGTAGTGAAACTGAAGGTTCAGGTGTTTGCTGAGGTGGTGCAGTATGAGTAGTAAGTGAGTCTCTTATAATTCCCCTTAAAGACTGATTTTCAATTTGTAAATCATGAACCGCCTGAGCAAGCTGATCAACCTTTTGGGAGAGGTTGTAAACTATCTGTGGTAGATCTGGTGGCTCCATTTTTAAGGCTTAGTAATATGTCAGGCTACAAATATGAAGTTAACGATGGAACACAATTCACAGATCTTAATTTATTAATAATTGTTTTGTTTCACTATTGTAAAGGAATATCACTATGGCTTAGTGATATTCTCACCTAATAGTGATAGTTTAGTGGTTTATTTTGCCACACCCCAGATTATGCAGTTAGGGTTAAGCAAACTTGAATAGGATTTGTAGAAATTGTTCTCAATATTAAGTTAGCTTTAGTTCTTAAGTTGCAGGTGTAGTAATGGTTCTATTAACTCTCAGAGTCTTATGCAGTGTAACACATAAATATTTAACTAGTAACCAGGTTCTGTTAACAGTTATACATATGCTCATGCAGTATTGCTATTTTATTTGCAGAGATTACTTGTACCTTGTCTTGTGTTGCACTTGTAGTGTGGCAGAGCTGTAATGAATGCACAGCCTGTTCTGTGGAAGTTCCAGTTTCACTGTGGAAGCTGTGTTGTTTATTAATCTGCAGTCAGGATGTTTCAATAAGGGTTAAAGCCAGATTTTCAGTGACAAGTTCTGTGGTAACTCTCCTTTAAATACAAACTACACAGTGAAAGTTCTCCAAGTAACAAAGCATTAGAACACATAGAATAATACTTGCAGTTTGGTTCAGGCAGTTCATTCAATTGATTGCATGTCAGCTCCTAAGTTAATGAACACTGCAGTTGTTTGGATGAATTCCAGTTAAAGTTGAACAAAGTATGAAAAAGTTCCTGTGAGGAAAAAAGTTCAGAAAACAAGTTATTCAAAGTAGTTAGGCTCAGGTAAATAGGGTAGCCTTGTACTCCAAATTACTAAGCAAAGAGAATTGATTTGGGGTGGTTTTTAAAGGCAAGCTGCAAGTTTGTTGCTTGAAGGATTCCGCTGGGTCCTAGAAGGAGCTATGTTCCTGACACATCTCTTGCCCAAGCCTGAGCAAAGAGAGAAAATCTGGACGGTCCCGGATCGGGGGCTACCCCTTCATGCTGTCTTGGTAGCAGCAGCAGGCTTCTTGGCCTGTTTACCCTTGTTCCAGCCTTGCAATGGTTTCCATGCTGGTTTGGGCTGGGATGCGTTACCCTCACCCTCTTGCCTAGTGGCTGTAGAGGTGGAAGCCGGTCCGTTCCTGAAATTGCGAAAGGAACGAAAATTAGATTTATTTTTTGCTTTGAAAGGTCTATCCTGTGGAAGGGCATGGCCCTTTCCCCCAGTGATGTCAGAAATAATCTCTTTCAATTCTGGCCCGAATAGGGTCTTACCCTTGAAAGGAATATTAAGCAATTTTGTTTTTGACGATACATCCGCCGACCAAGATTTTAGCCAAAGCGCTCTGCGCGCCACTATTGCAAAACCTGAATTTTTCGCCGCTAATTTTGCTAATTGAAAGGTGGCATCTAAAATAAAGGAATTAGCCAACTTCAGTGCGTGAATTCTGTCCATGACCTCATCATAAGGAGTCTCCTTCTGGAGCGAATTTTCGAGTTCATCGAACCAAAAAGTCGCCGCCGTGGTGACAGGAATAATGCACGAAATTGGTTGCAGAAGGAAACCTTGCTGAACAAAAATTTTCTTAAGTAACCCTTCTAGTTTTTTATCCATAGGATCTTTGAAAGCGCAACTGTCCTCTATTGGTATAGTTGTGCGCTTAGCTAATGTTGAAACTGCCCCCTCTACCTTAGGGACCGACTGCCATGCGTCCCTTCTGGGGTCAACAATGGGGAACATTTTCTTAAATATAGGAGGGGGAACAAATGGTACACCTGGCTTCTCCCACTCCTTAGTCACTATATCTGCCACCCTCTTGGGTATCGGAAACGCATCAGAGTGCACTTGGACTTCTAAAAATTTGTCCATTTTGCACAATTTTTCTGGAATCACCAAAGGATCACAATCATCGAGTGTAGCTAGCACCTCCTTAAGTAGGGTGCGGAGGTGTTCTAGTTTAAATTTAAATGCAATGGTATCAGTCTCTGCCTGCTGAGAAACTTTTCCTGTGTCAGAAATTTCTCCCTCAGACAGGCCCTCCCTCACCGCCAACTCAGATTGATGTGAGGGTACCACAGATGAATTATCCCCTGCGTCTGCTTGCTCATCCTCTGTATTTAAAACTGAGCAATCACGCTTTCTAGGAAAAACTGGCAGTTTGGATAAAAAGGCTGCTAAAGAATTATGCATTACTGCTGCTAATTGCTGCATAGTAACAGCCATAGGCGCGTCAGATGTACTAGGTATCGCTTGCGCGGACAAAGCTGGTGTTGACACAGAAGGAGAGGATGATGAACTATCCCCACTACCTTCATTTAAAGAATCATCTTGGGCAACATTTTTAAAAGTGACAGCACTGTCCTTTATCTGTTTGGACGCTATTGCGCACTTTACACATACATTTAATGGGGGAACCACCTTGGCCTCCATGCACACAGAACATAGGCTATCTGAAGGCACAGACATGTTAGACAGACTTAGGCAGAGTTTAATGCAATAAAAATTATTTTATACAAAACCGTTACTGTCTCTTTAAATAATAAAAGTATACACTTTATTACTGAAACGTCAGAAAACCATCAAAGAAATATCCAATCTTTATGAAATTTTTATCACAGTGTCTTAATGCTTTGAAAGTATTGCACACCAATTTTCAGACAATTTAACCCTTAAATGCCCAAACCGGAGCTAATAACAGTAAATGACCGGTTAAAGACACTACAGTCTCATGGCACAGTCTCTGCTGCGGCATTTACCTTCCTTAGGGGTTATTCAAATAAGTAATAAGCCTCTCTGAAGTCCTTTTCCAAGCCTCTGGATACTCCACGTGAAGCTGTATGAACTGCCTAGTGAAAAGCAACTGCTCAACTGAGGCGCGAAAATGAGGCCTCCTTCCTCTGCATTCCAGAGTGAAGGGGCCTTTCTGACAAGACTAGGTGTCTAAACAACTGCCAGGCGTAAATAAAAATTCCCCAAAAGTGTTTCAAGTCTGAAAACCACTTAAAATGTCACATAAACATGATAAAAAGTAATCGACTTAGCCCACAAAAGTGTCAACCAGCATAGAGCCCTAGTTATAAGCCTTAATTCTGTTACTGAGTCTAAGAAAATGGCTTACCTATCCCAGAAGGGATAACTGACAGTCTTCTAGCATTACTTGGTCTTGTTAGAAAAATGACTGATCATACCTGAAGCAGATAAGCCTGCAAACTGTTCCCCCCAACTGAAGTTCTCTGGTTTCAACAGTCCTGCGTGGGAACAGCAATGGATTTTAGTTACTGGTGCTAAAATCATACTCCTCTTTTAACAGAAATCTTCATCACTTTCTGTTGTAGAGTAAATAGTACAAACCGGCACTATTTTAAAATAACAAACTCTTGATAGAAGAAATAAAAACTACAACTAACACCACATACTCTTTACCACCCCCGTGGAGATGCTACTTGTTCAGAGCGGCAAAGAGAATGACTGGGGGGCGGAGCCAGAGGGGGAGCTATATGGACAGCTTTGCTGTGTGCTCTCTTTGCCACTTCCTGTAGGGAATGAGAATATCCCACAAGTAAGGATGAAGCCGTGGACCGGATACACCAATGTAGGAGAAAAGAGGTTTCATTGTTTACCACTATAACTACTATGGTATCTGTTATTTTACGGGAACATGGCTAATTGTATAACCCTGCAAAATGTTTATGTACCCTATCTCACTGTCTCAATTGCAGAAATCATGTCATTGCACAGTCATATTGCATGTATAGTTAATCTTTGTACTTTATAATAACCTCAATAAAAAATGTAAATAAAAAAAAAAAAAGACAACAAATCAAGTTAACAAAGTTAACTTAAGGACAGCACTTTAACAGAAATTATAAAACCTAACAAAAACGTCTCCTCACGGTTCGCTAGCTGTCCACTCTCTGTGTGTGTGTGCCCGAAAAAAGAATACAGTGTTGCTGCACAGTCCTGGCTCAGTAAATGGGAACAAAAACAAAGTAGCTCGGACCAACCCACACAATAGAACAGCAATTAGACTATCTGGGGGAGCACTGAAGGGATAGGTGTTTTTGTAATGACGAAACCGCTTCCTCCAATCACGGCGTGGCTTCACTAGCTAGACGCTCTGGGGTGCACGCCATGAATTTGTAATTGCTGAGGTAAGCACAGGGGAGCTGCGGAAGGAGGATTGCCGGTTCGGGTTTGCTAAAGAAAAAGTTAAGTATTTTTAAAAAAAACGCTGCAATGTAAAGTTTAATGAATCTATTTAAACTATTAATCCCTAATCTGCCATTCCCCACAACATAATCTAGCCATTTAAACTATTAACCCCATAATCCGCTATGCCCCACAACGCAATCTAGCCATTTAAACTATTAACCCCATAATCCGCTATGCCCCACAACGCAATCTAGCCATTTAAACTATTAACCCCTAAACTGCCATGCCCCCATATCGCAAATAACTAATCACTAAGACCCCTAACCTTACACCCCCTAAATTAACCCCATTACATAAATTAAAATAATCCTAAATTACAATTAAAAAATAATAAATCCTAAATTACTTAAAAAATAAAAACCTAACATTACTTAAAAAATAAAAAACCTAAATTTAAATTAATCTAAATTTACAATAAAATAAAAAGTCTAACATTACATAAAATAATAAACCCAATTGTTAAAAATAAAAAAATTATACCTAATCCCTATGAAAATAACCCCCCCAACCTACGTTAAACAGCTCTTTTACCTTTAAAAACACTAAGTCCCACCTCTAACAGTAAAACCCCCCAAAATAATAAAACCTAACACTAAAAAATCCTAAACTACTTATTGCCCCTAAAAGGACATTTGTATGGACATTGCCCTTAAAAGGGCATTCAGCTCTTTTTCATTTGCCCAAAATCCCTAATCTAAAAAATAAAAAAAAAGCCTAAGTCTAACCCCCATATAGCTACTCACGGTTCCTGAAGTCCGGCGGTGACGTCTTCTTTCAAGTGGCAACCTCTTCTATCTTCATCCAGGGCCGCGGAACTGAAGACTGGCGACCGAGGAACTGAAGACTGGCGACCGCGTAGCCAAGGAGCGTGGAGGATCCTCTTCATAAAATCACCGATGTACACTGAATATTGAATGCAAGTTACGCATTTAGATATGGCGTCACTTGCATTCCTACTGACTGATTTGATTCTTCAAATTCAAATCAGCCAATAAGATGAGAACTACTGAAATCCTATTGACTGTTCAATGGGGAGGCAAAATACCCTTATTCTTATGGCCATATACTCCATCTAAACCCGAACTAGCACCCCCGCCTGCTGTGACAATATACATAAGCCCAAAACAAAAACAAAAAAACTTCATTAAGAAAAACAAAAACAAAGAGAGGGGTGGGTTTGTTCTGCAGCTTTTTCCGCTCAGTCCCACTTAAGTCCTATTTCGCTCCTCCCCTCCTTATCTGACTCCACCCACTATGTCCGCCTCCGGATGATGCATCAGCCTTCAGCGACTTCCTTGACATAATGAGTCGTCAAGTTCCGGCCCTCATAAAAATCATCACTCCCTTATAACTATCCTCCCCAATTAATCTTTTATTTAAAGAAAGACACAAGACTTTCCTCTTGTTATAAATTTGTCCGCAGCCTATTTTATTAAATAAAACTTTTTTATATAACCATGTAAATAACCATATAACAACAATATATTAAACACACTGTTCTTAATAGAACCTTTTTTCCCCATTGAAAACAGTAAGCGGTGCTAGTTCCCTTATTCGTATTCTGGCACTCATTCCACTGGACACAACCTTCCCCGGTTGAGCCTGTTAACTCCATATCTATTAATTTACTTATAGAGGACCCCTTGCCTCCTATAAGTATACCCATGCACTCCCACCCCGTGGGGGGGGAAAATACCCTTATTCTTATGGCCATATACTCCATCTAAACCCGAACTAGCACCCCCGCCAATGACTGGCCTGATTTTTCAGTCCCGTCCGGCCATCACCTCAAATGGTCTTCAAAACCTCCTTAAAATACAAATTAAAAAGCTGCAGGCCAAACTCATTTAAATGAACCCCATCCTTTAAATACAATTCACCTTGACCCACATCCTCCAAATCCCTGTGGTGGGCAACTACCCCACCAATCCTCCTAATAAAAGACCCAATTAATTTATTCACTTTCCTTCTACTGGTATCCAGCTGAATAGGGTCCCATGCCGCCCTCCAAACCATCCTAGGAATGATGTCAGACCACACAATTGTTAATTTGGGAAACAAATCCTTTAGTCTACCCAGATCTCTTTTAATTATTCTCACTAGCTCCCTCTGGGGCATGAACCTCAAGTCATTACCACTCGCATGTACAACTAGAACACCAGGAGGTGGGGACCTTCTACAATAGTCCTCAATTAGGGGTAACAATCATATCCATGTCAAACCCCTCACCCCAAACCATTTTACCTCCCTGGCCAAAGCCGGAAAAACCCAACTGTAGGCCATCCACTTTCACTGCCGCTGCTCTCCTGGCCCAGTAAATAAATGAATGACCCACCGACCAAATTCGTCTGACACCTAGGATAAAACAAGTAAACATAATCTTTCTATACTCTCATTTCAGGACGAACATATAATTTAAATCTATTAGACCCCCATATCCCAATGTTCCTCACCACTTTCTCACTCAAACCCAACACCGACGCCTCTGTAGCGGCCTCCTGCCCATTCACTCAGACTTACTCAGTTGGCTAGAGCAGCATGCTGGAAAGGATCGCTCCGGTTCACAAAGTATTACTTACCTATATAAAGGGAACCGACATTGGAGCTGCTCCGAACCGAGTCACTTCTGGCTCCTGGCCAGTTGTACCCTGGCATCTATTCAGCAACCTTGTTCCTACCACCGCTATAATCACTTGATGAAGCTACAGTGGGACCCTGGAAGGTCCTCACTCTGCTTTCTCCATGGCATAGGTGATGTGGGCTGAAACTAGAGGATTCCTTATAGTGAGCGGGAGATAACTTCTCTGCGCAATTAGAACTCCTACCTATTGAATTTTGACATATATATTGAAACAATGACAATAGTGCTGCTGGAGGGAAATGTTGTTACTACTGTTTAATATATGCTTCCATGTTAGCTGAGCTCTCTATCAGCTCGGTTCTGACACCATTATTTAATGTTTTTGACTCTGGTCTCTGCTCTAGTTCTCTAAGTTTTAGGCAACAGTATCAATTTATAGCGCTACTTGCTAGAGCCATTAGGATATCTCAAAAGTATATATAAATGTACATGTGGATACTGACAGGGTTATTGGTGCTCTAGTACCTAAAATTAAGGTCCTATATGATATCTAACGTATATACGGGGATTACTTATTCTCCTATAGTGCAGGCATCGCCAGCGGCCGAGGTTACGCCTTCACATATATTATGTCCCGTATTATAGTTGTTATATAAGGTACAATTGCTCTGCCCCTTCTTGTTTAATAATATTCCTTTTTTTGCTGTTGTCTAATTTTTATAAAGTGTGTTGGTTATTACCGCATCTATCCAAGTTGCAGGGTCCCGCTATCATTCTAGGAGCAGTCTTTTATAGTTAGGAGCGTTTACATTATAAAGACACCATCTTAACTCCTATAATTCACCTTTGCTTATACCTATAGTTTGTATATTTATGACAATCTACCACATATTAGCCTAAATAGAGTACCTATGTCGCTTGTATAGCTCACCTAATGGTGAAACATTAAGCTTATTGTATTTACAAAATTTAGCCCACTCAGGTATGTCTCCCATTGTGAGAAGTTACAATCCACTTTTTACTAGGATTAGCTGCTTAGTTTACAGGTATCTTTCTGAGTGTTCTGTCATCTTAATATGGGACACAGTGTGCAAAATTATAACATGCTAGGGAGGATATGGATATACTATGGCCCATAGCTCAATTTTGGGATGCAGGCTGGTCCTGTATTACAATTATTATTTATGATCTTACTAAGCACTAGCTACTACATTCTGAATAAGCTCCATAAGCTATGCCATCTCTGTGAGTATAGAGCTTGAGGCTCCCTTGTAATAGGTGTAGCATCAACCCAATATATAATTAATCTATAAACTACCTAATATGTTTTAATAACCACCTCCCCCCCCCCCCAATATATAATTTACCTCCAAAACTGGGAAGTTTAACAGTGCGGCTTATCTTAACTATGCTGCTACCTAACCACTATTTGTTGTAAAAAACACTACTACTAAATTTTCTTCAATGACAACTAAACAGGATTAAATCTGGTTATGTTTACATGTTTTACTTCTGTTATAATTCCTAACAGTTTTAATTCTCAATACTACCTACAAATTGAGTTACTCTCTCTATAGCTAATTTCCACATTATCGGTCCATGAGTGGCCCACGGTAACGTGAGAGAGATTTATCTTATATTTTACTATATTGTTTTATTGTTAAAAAGAGGTTTCATTGTTTACCACTATAACTACTATGGTATCTGTTATTTTACGGGAACATGGCTAATTGTATAACCCTGCAAAATGTTTATGTACCCTATCTCACTGTCTCAATTGCAGAAATCATGTCATTGCACAGTCATATTGCATGTATACTTAATCTTTGTACTTTATAATAACCTCAATAAAAAATTTAAATTAAAAAAAAAAAGACAACAAATCAAGTTAACAAAGTTAACTTAAGGACAGCACTTTAACAGAAATTATAAAACCTAACAAAAACGTCTCCTCACGGTTCGCTAGCTGTCCACTCTCTGTGTGTGTGTGCCCGAAAAAAGAATACAGTGTTTCTGCACAGTCCTGGCTCAGTAAATGGGAACAAAAACAAAGTAGCTCAGACCAACCCACACAATAGAACAGCAATTAGACCATCTGGGGGAGCACTGAAGGGATAGGTGTTTTTGTAATGACGAAACCGCTTCCTCCAATCACGGCGTGGCTTCACTAGCTAGACGCTCTGGGGTGCACGCCATGAATTTGTAATTGCTGAGGTAAGCACAGGGGAGCTGCGGATTGCCGGTTCGGGTTTGCTAAAGAAAAAGTTAAGTATTTTTAAAAAAAACCACTGCAATGTAAAGTTTAATGAATCTATTTAAACTATTAATCCCTAATCTGCCATTCCCCACAACATAATCTAGCCATTTAAACTATTAACCCCATAATCCGCTATGCCCCACAACGCAATCTAGCCATTTAAACTATTAACCCCATAATCCGCTATGCCCCACAACGCAATCTAGCCATATAAACTATTAACCCCTAAACTGCCATGCCCCCATATCGCAAATAACTAATCACTAAGACCCCTAACCTTACACCCCCTAAATTAACCACATTACATAAATTAAAATAATCCTAAATTACAATTAAAAAATAATAAATCCTAAATTACTTAAAAAATAAAAAACCTAACATTACTTAAAAAATAAAAAACCTAAATTTAAATTAATCTAAAATTACAATAAAATAAAAAGTCTAACATTACATAAAATAATAAACCCAATTGTTAAAAATAAAAAAATTATACCTAATCCCTATGAAAATAACCCCCCCAAATAACCCCCCCCAACCTACGTTAAACAGCTCTTTTACCTTTAAAAACACTAAGTCCCCCCTCTAACAGTAAACCCCCCCACCCACCAAACCCCCCAAAATAATAAAACCTAACACTAAAAAATCCTAAACTACTTATTGCCCCTAAAGGGACATTTGTATGGGCATTGCCCTTAAAAGGGCATTCAGCTCTTTTACATTTGCCCAAAATCCCTAATCTAAAAAATAAAAAAAAAGCCTAAGTCTAACCCCCATATAGCTACTCACGGTTCCTGAAGTCCGGCGGTGACGTCTTCTTTCAAGTGGCAACCTCTTCTATCTTCATCCAGGACCGCGGAACTGAAGACCGGCGACCGAGGAACTGAAGACTGGCGACCGCGTAGCCAAGGAGCGTGGAGGATCCTCTTCATAAAATCACAGATGTACACTGAATATTGAATGCAAGTTACGCATTTAGATATGGCGTCACTTGCATTCCTACCGACTGATTTGATTCTTCAAATTCAAATCAGCCAATAAGATGAGAACTACTGAAATCCTATTGACTGTTCAATGGGCAGGCAAAATACCCTTATTCTTATGGCCATATACTCCATCTAAACCCGAACTAGCACCCCCCTGCCTGCTGTGACAATATACATAAGCCCAAAACAAAAACAAAAAAACTTCATTAAGAAAAACAAAAACAAAGAGAGGGGTGGGTGAGTGGGAGGGAAATTCTTCACTTCCAGTCTTCACAATTTGTTCTGCAGCTTTTTCCGCTCAGTCCCACTTAAGTCCTATTTCGCTCCTCCCCTCCTTATCTGACCCCACTATGTCCGCCTCCGGATGATGCATCAGCCTTCAGCAACTTCCTTGACATAATGAGTCGTCAAGTTCCGGCCCTCATAAAAATCATCACTCCCTTATAACTATCCTCCCCAATTAATCTTTTATTTAAAGAAAGACACAAGACTTTCCTCTTGTTATAAATTTGGCCGCAGCCTATTTTATTAAATAAAACTTTTTTATATAACCATGTAAATAACCATATAACAACAATATATTAAACACACTGTTCTTAATAGAACCTTTTTTCCCCATTGAAAACAGTAAGCGGTGCTAGTTCCCTTATTCGTATTCTGGCCGTCATTCCACTGGACACAACCTTCCCCGGTTGAGCCTGTTAACTCCATATCTACTAATTTACTTATAGAGGACCCCTTGCCTCCTATAAGTATACCCATGCACTCCCACCCCGTGGGGAGGAAAAATACCCTTATTCTTATGGCCATATACTCCATCTAAACCCGAACTAGCACCCCTGCCAATGACTGGCCTGATTTTTCAGTCCCGTCCGGCCATCACCTCAATTGGTCTTCAAAACCTCCTTAAAATACAAATTAAAAAGCTGCAGGCCAAACTCATTTAAATGAACCCCATCCTTTAAATACAATTCACCTTGACCCACATCCTCCAAATCCCTGTGGTGGGAAACTACCCCACCAATCCTCCTAATAAAAGACCCAATTAATTTATTCACTTTCCTTCTACTGGTATCCAGCTGAATAGGGTCCCATGCCGCCCTCCAAACCATCCTAGGAATGATGTCAGACCACACAATTGTTAATTTGGGAAACAAATCCTTTAGTCTACCCAGATCTCTTTTAATTATTCTCACTAGCTCCCTCTGGGGCATGAACCCCAAGTCATTACCACTCGCATGTACAACTAGAACACCAGGAGGTGGGGACCTTCTACAATAGTCCTCAATTAGGGGTAACAATCATATCCATGTCAAACCCCTCACCCCAAACCATTTTACCTCCCTGGCCAAAGCCGGAAAAACCCAACTGTAGGCCATCCACTTTCATCTACTTTCACTGCCGCTGCTCTCCTGGCCCAGTAAATAAATGAATGACCCACCAACCAAATTCGTCTGACACCTAGGATAAAACAAGTAAACATAATCTTTCTATACTCTCATTTCAGGACGAACATATAATTTAAATCTATTAGACCCCCATATCCCAATGTTCCTCACCACTTTCTCACTCAAACCCAACACCGACGCCTCTGTAGCGGCTTCAATCCTAAATGAATGGGACCTCTGAAGGCGCAACTCCCATTTTCTCATGAGATTTTTTAAATACTGTCCTAAATTGGAAATGTGACAAAAATCTATCTTCATGAATTAATAATGGTCCCTCAAACTGAGGGCGCAACTGCAAAAACTGCCCTACCATCTTGCAAGGGCAAACCATTTTCCCACTTGGAAACAACACAACAGTTTTTCCTATACCGTGTTGATCCGTCTTGCTTCCCCTCAACAAAATATCCACCCTTGACTCTGAGAATGAAACATCATCCAATCTCAAACCGCTTGGCCGCTGCCTACTCGCACTTATCAGCTCAGAGATTCGAAACGCCCTAAAAAAGGCCAAAACAAAGGCTGTAGGAAATTAGGCAGATTTCAAACTCCAAGGAACACACCTCCTCTAGTACATCATAAAGCTTTTCTAATAAAACAAAAGTAATAGGCCGCCTGCTATCCTTCACCGGGCCCTTTTTTTTCATGCCCTTCAACAACTGCCTCACAAAAAATGACTTGTTACATCCCTAAGTCCCAAACGTTTAAAGCGAAAAGCTAATGTATTTAGCTTCCGGTCCATTGCCGAGGCTGACAACTCTACGCACTTCCAGTGCCACATCCATTCAAATAAATATCCCTCAAGCCTGTCCTGGACCTCATAAGCACCAACCTTAGACAGCCATATGTCCCATTCCTTCCAAGTTTTTGAATGGGAAGCCCATGTGCTAGGTGCTAAAGATGACCTTACCAGTCCAGCCAGTCCTCCAGCCCAAGCCTCCATAGCTGTTCCAGACACTGCAACCCTTCTGCTTCCGCCTGTGGAGCCAAGTCTCAAAACCGATGCAACTGAAAACGAGACAAAGCATCCACAATTTAATTATACACTCCTGGAATATGCTTGGCTCTAATCAACACATTCAATTTTAAACATTTGAACACAAGCAACCTCAACAAACGCAGTACTGGTAGAGACAAAGCCGATAGTCTGTTTAACGCTGACACAACACCCATATTGTCTGAATAGAACACTACTGACTTGTTAAGCAAATCCTCCTACCACACATAAAGTGACGCAATCACCGGGAACAGCTCCAAGAACACAAGGTTCCGTACCAGACCACAAGCAACCCAAGAGTCTGGCCAAGGAGCAGAACACCAGTGCCCCTGAAAATAGGCCCCAAAACCAAAGGCCCCAGCTGCATCAGTCACTAAGCCTAATTCCATATTTGACACCTTCTTATCCTGAATCAAGGAGACCCCATTAAATTAACTCAAAAACATCCTCCAGACCTCCAAATCATCCCTATGCTCTTTGTTCAGCCTTACAAAGTGATGAGGCAACTTTACTTTAGCCGTGGCCATAGGCAACCGCCTACAGAACACTCGCCCAATCGGAATAATTCTGCATGCAAAATTAAGTTTTCCTAACAGGGACTGTGTAATTCTCTCAGAGTCACCCTTTTCACTGCCAGAAAATGCTTGATGCTAACAACTAAATCCTCAACTTTATCATCAGGAAGCCTACACTCCATTTTTACAGAATCTATGATGATTCCTAAGAAACTAAGTGACGTTTTAGGACCTTCCGACTTCTCTTTCGCAATATGCACCCCAAAATCCCTTGCCACCTGACAACAAATTTCTTTCAATGACACACAAACCTCGGTGCCTGCTGGACCTACGAAAAGGAAGTCGTTGAGGTAGTGAACCGACGACTGCCAACCAAACTAGACCCGAATGACTTACTCCAAAAAAGAACTGAAACATTCAAATATTGAACAGGAAATGGAACACCCCATCAACCTGAAAGCCGCTTCAATGTCAATTTTAGCCAATAAGGCAAATCGACCCGTCTCCTGCACCAACCAAATTGCCTGATTAAAGGATGCATAAGAAACCAACGACATGTCCACATGGAATCCCGTCATTCACCGACTGTCCTTTTGGAAAGGACAAATAATGTATCATTCGGAACTTGCCCGGTTCCTTTTTGGGCACCACCCCCAGGGGAGAAATCCTCAAGTCAGCTATAGTTGGACTATCAAAAGGACCAGTCCTGCGCCCCAATCCCACTTCCTTCTCTATCTTCTCTTTAAACCAGGCCATTGCCTTGCAGATTTTAGATTACCCCTACATTTTTCAACCCCCCCCAAAAGAAGGAATCCTAAAACCAAATTCAAAATCATGAATCAAAAGGATAGCCTTCTCCCTGCATCCCTTCTAGCGTATTGTACAATCCACCGCTCCATCTCTTTTAACCTCACTGGGGTTGCCCCCCTTTTCAAGCCCATCGGAGCCTCCGCCTGGTTTCCTCCTCTTGAAACACCTGACATATGGGTGTGATCCTCTGCAACCAGAGCATTCATGCCTGAATTTACAGGATGCTCCGAATTTACACCCTTTGTCATTAAACGCGAAGCAAAAACCTTTTCTAACTGTTGCCGACGACCCTGCTGTAGGTTGACTGCTGGCACCCGCCCGAAAAGGTTGAGAGCTTCTGAGAGGGGTCATAATTTTTAAAGAAAAGAGTTGCAGGCACTACTGGTTAGTCAAAAATAAAAATGAAAAATGTATTTGTTTCAGTTTAAAACATGGAGTGATCCCAGACAGGGGCACACACAAAAGTGAGGTCTTATGTGTTTCACACCCCCTAGTGGCGCTTAGTCATAGACTGTGGATGCAGGGAAGGAGTCAGCCTTTTATATGCTTAGCATCAAAAGATTAACCCCTGACCATCCACTACAAAGTAAAAAACATACTCAATACGAGCTCAGAATGTATAAAAAAGCAATATAGCTTAAAATATATAATCACAGTAGAATGGCATCAAGCAAAAAGAGTGCAAGTGTATATATTCCTGTTAAATCATCTTCAATATATAAACATAATGACTTTGTATTTAGCACTCAATTTAAAGAATTGGCAAGTACAGTAAAAAAAATTTTTTTCTAATTTTTCTCTATATTTGTATTAAGGGTGAGAATGTATTGATATATTAATAATATATTCTATGGCGAAAATAGAGATCTAAGGACAACAATATTGCATGATAATAGCTTAATGGGTATTATTCATCAATAAAATAGCTAATATCAAATTCTTTGTTCATGCCTAGGGGTGTTTGTTTCTAATTTTAAAATCCAAAATAATTCTTTTTTTATCTAGGATTTTATGTTTGTTGCCCGCTCTAATAGGTACCCGAACTACATCTATTACTTGGACAGATATGTCTGCTTCATTAGTGAAATGTATGCCATTAAAATGGCTAGCAACAGCTGAATCTTTAACATAGTTCTTTACATCTCTGACGTGTTCTCCTACTCTTTTTCTTAGTTCTCTGGAGTTTTGTCCTGTGTATTGATTTTTGCACAAATTACACGTTAGTAGATATACAGCTCATTGAGTACTGCAATTGGCATAAAAATCAATATCAAATTTTTGATTTGTGACGTTAGATGTAAATGACTGGCCCTTTAGGATCAATGCACATGTATGGCAATTCCTGCTGCCACATTTAAAGTTACCTTTCTTAGATAACCAACTAGGTTCAGATTTTTGTGCATTCCTTTCAACCATACTTGGAGAGAGTGACTGGCTCAAAGTTCTTGTTATTTTGGGGACAAATTTGCAATTACCAACATAGGATTTTAATATATCATCTCCAGATAGGAGATGTATATGTGTTTTGAGAAATTTGACAAAGGAGTCAAATTGAGTGGTGTATTCAGTAGTAAACACCACAGAATTTGAAAAATCATTTTCATCTGTTATTTCCTTCTTGTGCTGCTTATTATGATTGATTTTAAGTTTTTTAACCTGTTGGCGACAATGAACTAGTGTGTCCTTCTTGTAGCCTCTTTGTGGAAGTCTATTCTCAAGTTCTATAGATTGTTGGTCATAAATTGTGTCTGACTTGGTGTTGCGTCTAAGTCTAATGAACTGACCTTTTGGGATGGCTGTGATAAGATGTTTGGGATGTTGGAATGTAGCATGTAATATGGTGTTCCCTACCGTGGGTTTTCTAAAAGTTTTTGTGCATACTTGTCCATCTTCAATATATAGGGTTAAATCCAAAAAAATAACCTCTGTGTTGCTGTATATACCTGTAAATTTTAACCCCATATTTTTGGTGTTGAGATAATGCATACATTCATGAAAGGTAGAATCATCAAAAGGCCTTTTCACTATAAATAGCAAATCATCAATGTACCTTACAAACATGATGATGTCTGCATGCCATGGATTCTGCAAAGTGTAAATATGACTCAGTTCCCACCAAGCAACATACAAATTGGCAAACGATGGGGCAAATTTTGCCCCCATCGCCGTGCCACAAACTTGTTTGTAAAATTCTTGATATTGATCGAATAGAAAGAAATTGTGAGATAGCAGATACCTAAGGATGTCGCTAATGAAGGATATGATAATATTGTCCTGTTCTAATTCTTTGGTTAGAAAAGATTCAATGATTTGTACCCACAAGAGATGAGGTATGCACGTATATAGTGAAGAAACATCAACTACTATCTAAGTGAAGTCAGACTGCCATTGTATGTGTTCCAAACTTTCCAATAGATGGGAGCTATCCTCCAGGTAGCTCAACTGCTTCTTGGCAATGGGTTGTAAAATGGCATCCAGCCATGTACCCATTGGCTCAAAAAGAGAGCCTATGCCAGAAACAATAGGTCTACCCGGAGGATGCTCGCAATCTTTGTGCACTTTTGGCGCATGGTAAAAAAATTGGGATTATAGGATTTGCTGGAATAAGAGTGTTTAAATCTTTGGTGTCAAAATTACCCAGGGAAATTCCATCTTCCACTAAGCGGGTTAATTTGTTAGTGAATGTCACAGTGGGATTAAATTGCAATTTACAGTATGCATCTTTATCAGACAATTGTCTATGAGCTTCTGAAAAATAATAATCCTTATTCATGATGACAATGCTCCCGCCCTTATCCAAATTTTTTATGACAATGTCATGATTATTTTGTAAAGATTTTATTGCCATATGCTCTTTATAAGTCAGATTGAAGGCGGGAGCATTGCCACCAAGATTTTTTTCTAACTTTAGAATGTCATCTTGCACCGCTTTTTGAAAGGCGTTTAATATAGCGCCTCTGACCTAAGACCTTCCGACTTCTCTTTCGCAATAGGCACCCCAAAATCTCTTGCCACCTGACAACAAACTTCTTTTAATGACGCACAAACCTCGGTGCCTGCTGGACCTACGAAAAGGAAGTTGTCGAGGTAGTGAACCGACGACTGTCAACCAGACTAGACCCGAATGACTTACTCCAAAAAAGAACTAAAACATTCAAATATTGAACAGGAAATGGAACACCCCATCAACCTGAAAGCCGCTTCAATTTTAGCCAATAAGGCGAATCGACCCGCCTCCTGCACCAACCAAATTGCCTGATTAAAGGATGCATAAGATACCGACGACATGTCCTCTGGAATCCCATCATTCACCGACTGTCCTTTTGGAAAGGACAAATGGTGTATCATTCGTAACTTGCCCAGTTCCTTTTTGGGCACCACCCCCAGGGGAGAAATCCTCAAGTCAGCTATAGGGGGACTATCAAAAGGACCAGTCATGCGCCCCAATCCCACTTCCTTCTCTATCTTCTCTTTAAACCAGGCCATTGCCTTGCAGATTTTAGATTACAGAAATAAAGGTTGTGTAGGTCAGGCGCTAGTAAGGCCACCTACGGCTCTCTCCAGAAGGGTGCCTAGTCACCCTCTAAATGTGAATAGTAGTTGAGTGTAAATAGTGAGCGCCAAAAGGCAGAGGTGGGAGATGTAGAATACTCAGTATAGTGAGTGGAGGATAAAAGGTTTAAAGGTTCAAAATGTGTTTAATACATGTTCCTGATATAACAATAAAAACAACAACAACAATCTATAAACATGGATCCATGTGAACAATGGTTAGAAAATTCAGTTATAAGATACAATAAAATAATAACGGTCCTAACAATAATTCTATGACAAGGAGATATAAAAAACTGTGAAGTCCTGGATAAATGATAATGGTATGTGAACCAGGTGTCCTTCTAGCAAAGTTCAAAGGTCAGTGACCAAATGGTGACCAAATGGTCCAATGTGGAAAAATAGGTCCAATTTTAAAGAATAACACACCGGTGTGTAAAAAAAGGTGTTGATAATCCTATTTGGATGTGGTTAAACGTGACAGTGTCTCTCCAAATGTAAATATAAAGTGTGAAGCACAAAATACAATAAATAGATAGTAATAGTGAAAAACAAAAAAAATCACAATATCCCCAGTGTTGTGAAAAATATATTAAAAACAAAAATAATACAAAAAAATGTGGTAAAACCTGTGGAAAAAATAGAAAACAGTCCTAAGAACAGTGGTAATACTGATTTAGAGTATTAAAACAATATCTCACCCTTTATGTCGACGCGTTTTGGCCTGGGAAAGGCCTTTATCAAGACTATTAAAGTGATGAGATAGTGGTCCCTTTATATGTGTCCTAATTAGTGTGTTTGGGCGCCAAAAACTTTCAAACTGTGGGCCGTCCTTAGTACAGTGCCTTATGGGTATGGGCAACCTAACTAATGCAAGGGCAATGACATAGATCTCTTTTAGATTAACAATCCTGAACATGGATACCAACTTCGAAATTTCTAAACTGATGCCTCACATGTCTGCTGTATTTATTTCACTTCGGGAATCTCTTAGCTGCAATTGTAAAAAAAGTCAGTATCGGCTTATGGGAGCAATCTTAGAGGTTAGTAGTAGCGGTAAAAAGTAGCCCATGTCACTTCCGGTTTCGGGTAAGTGACGTATTTCCTTTTCCGGTTTCGGTTCAACCGGATGTTTACATTGACGCTTAAGGAGGCTGAATATACGGGCATGTTAGTGATCGCTGCTAAGTTAAATAGACTAAAAATGTGGTTTGGATATTAAAGAAACTTAATAAAAAGCTAACTTTGTAGACTTAGCCACTGAATTATGTATTTATAACAATTTTAAAAATTAAAGGAGAGAAATACTATTGTATTTTCGTATACATATTAATTCCCCAACATAATTGCACCCTATGCTTTAGGGAGGAAAAATAATTTTTCCTTAATCAAAATAATGGAGGTGGGGGGTGCTCAATATCCTGTATAAACATAGAAAAATGTAGAAAGAAGAAATGGATATACCAGAGTACTCTATGAGAGTGGATGTGCAGGACTGGGGTATTATTAATAAAACATAACTTTTAATAATGATAAAATAAAAAATGTGTAATAGTGACAAACATTCACTCAATGTAGTGTATATAAAACCAATTAAAAAAGATGAATGCTGAAGTGCCAAGTATTGGTCATACAGAGTGTGTCTAGTGGGTAGTTCAAGATCAGAAAGCACTTTGGAGTGCTTAGCAATAGCACAATTTATAACAAAGATGTACCCCTAATCCGGTGTTTTATTAAAATTGTATAAATACGAACAGCTAAATGAATAAAAACTGCTAACTGGTTAAAAATGTATTAATAAAATAAAATAAAGGAGAAGGATTTTAGATTACCCCTAAATTTTTCAACCCCCCCAGAAGAAGGAATCCTAAAACCAAATTCAAAATCATGAATCAAAAGGATAGCCTTCTCCCTGCATCCCTTCCTTCTATCATATTGTACAAGCCACCGCTCCATCTCTTTTAACCTCACTGGGGTTGCCTCCCTTTTCAAGCCGATCGGAGCCTCCGCCTGGTTTGCTCCTCTTGAAACACCTGACATATGGGTGTGATCCTCTGCAACCAGAGCATTCATGTCTGAATTTACAGGATGCTCCGAATTTACACCCTTTGTCATTAAATGCGAAGCAAAAACCTTTTCTAACTGTTGCAGATGACCCTGCTGTAGGTTGACTGCCAGCACCCGCCCGAAAGGGCTGAGAGCTTCTGAGAAGGGTCATAATTTTTAACCAGAGCCCCATATCCCGGTCGTCCCATTTCATGTCTGGCTTGACCGATAGCCTCTGACAAAAGTGCTTGTCATAGGCCCACAAAGCCATACCCCCGTAAGTCCTCTGCGCCGCTGCTATCTCGTCCAGATAGCAAAACAGAGGCGCACCCTGCTCTGGGAACTTGACCACCAACACACTGGCATAAATCACGAACGCCTGAAACCAGTTTGTGAACGTTTTAGGCAATTTTCTATAGTTCTTCTTTCTTTCCTCCTCCTCCTTTTTAGCTTAGTCTTTCTTTAAATCCTCTGGGAGCTCAAAAGACTGATCCAAAGGTAGAAGAGAAAAACGCTCAATAAATTCCCCCTTCCAGATTTTTTTCTTAACTTCAGCAGTTAAATGCATACCCAAAGGGCCAATATAGCACGGACATGGCAGTGTCGGACATCTTAAGCTCAGCCCCCGAGGCCCCTTTTGTGGCTCCACTTGCCACCAGTCCCCAACCGTCTGGTCCGCCTGGGGACTGGTAATTCCCCCCGCTGCTGCCGAAACCGGTGCAGTGGAACTCTGAGCTCTACTACTACTACTACTACTAGTGCCCTCACACTCCTGCTTGGAGTTGGGAATCCACGCCCTAGCCACTGGCGGAATACCTGCCGTAACTGCACCCTCGAACCTAGACAACAATTCCCTCAAACCCGCTACTAACGTTTCTGCTACAGATTCACCCCGCATTCACACTCACACACTCTTCCCCACCAATTTTATTGCCTCTGGACAAGGTATTCTTCTCACCTGTCCAAGTATCCTCTTGCTGACAACCCTCAATAGGAGTTCCCGTTGATGTCTGCTTCTCCAGACCATGGACCCCACTGATGTGAGACTCCGTCCCTCTTGCTCCATAATCTGTATTGCTGGCCGCTGCAACTCTTCCCGCTAGAACCCGACTGTTGCAACTGCCGTGAATGATCCTGCAAAACATGTACACATGAACCCCCCCCTCAATGTGTCACAAACTTCCCTCTTTTTTTTCAGCTACTCCGGTAACCATAAACAGTGCCCCACCCGACCCTTCTTAGGGGCTGAAACACCTGCCCCCGCATACCACCTCTCATCTGACTCTTCCCTTCTCCTTGATCTACCCCTAGCCACCACCACACCTGCATCAGACCCTATAGGCAGTTTAATATTACTCTGCAAATTTTTTAACATAACTTTCAGACCCGTGCCAACCCATACTAGAAAATTGGGCCACACCATGGGCCGTGCTCACCATAACTCTCCGGTTCCTGTCTTCTAGGCGCCCTTGTTGAGTAACGCAGTCATCATCATTCTCTGTCCATAAACTATGCAGGCCAGAAGCAGTCCCCTCCTGGCCGTCCTTTACCGTTGCATTCTGAAGGCCTGCTTGAACAGCTGACCATGACCCTGAATCTGTCCTTCCTGAAAAAGATAAACCCACAGAAGCTGAACCTGCCCCTTCACCACCCCTTTTTTGCAATCTAACAGGACCTCTGAGGGAAGCCATATGGCCCACCCCACCCTGAGTATACATACATAGTAGATGAGGTTGAAAAAGGACCGAAGTCGAGTTCAAACTATACAAATCTAAAATACTTACTAAAAGCTCCAGTTAAACTTAAATAATCCCACTAAAAGGTGACCCATTTAATACTAGCAAGCATATCTATGAATTTTGTTTATAGACAGAAATGTATCCAAACAATTTTTAAATGTATATAGGGTATTGGCATTCACAACCTCCTTTGGTAATGAGTTCCACAATTTTATTCTGTTGCAGGAGATTAAATCTCCTTTCCTCCAACCTTAAATTGTGACTTCTTGTCACAAACAGAGCTTCTGCCATCTATGTATATGGGCCTTGAATATATTTATATAAAGTAATCATGTCACCTCTCAAGCGCCTTTTTTCTAAAGAAAACAGACCCAGTTTGGCTAGCCTCTCCTCATAGCTTAAATTCTCCAATCCTCTTATTAGCTTCGTGGCCCTTCTCTGAACTTTTTCGAGTTCTGCAATATATTTTTTTGCAATCAGTCCCCAGAACTGCACTCCATACTCAAGGTGAGGTCTTACCAGGGCTTTATATAGTGACAGAATTATGCTTTCCTCCCTTGAATCAATGCCTCTTTTAATACATGCTAGTATCTTATTAGCCTTTGAAGCCGCTGCCCTGCATTGTGCACGCATCTTTAGTTTGTTATCTATTACTACCTCCAAATTCCTTTCCTCCTGTGTTTGGCTAAGTCTTGTCCCATTTAAATAATACGCTGCCTGCTTAGAACCTTGCATTTTCCTCTAATAAATCTCATTTTCCATTTACCTGCCCATACTTCTAATTTTTGCAGTTCATTTTGTAACAAAAGTTCATCCTGCACTGACCCAATGACCTTACTTAACTTAGTATCATCTTCAAAAATAGAGATGTCGCTATTTAATCCTTGCTCCAAGTCATTTATAAAAATATTAAAAAGAACCAAGATAAACCAAATGATGGCCCAGGAAGTTAAACCCACCCACAGGCCTAATTTTTTTCAGGAGTTTAAGGGACAAACTCATCCTCTGAGGAATGCAAATAAAATGATGTATTCCCATCTCCCCCCATAACTCAACTTCTGACAACTCAGAGTCCCTCTCCGCAAATTCACTAACTCTAACAGGATCCCCGTTATAACCTGTGCTATCCTCACTGACCAGAAAAACCACCTCCACTATTTTTAAATCACCTCCATATAATCCCTCAAACCTACTACTGGCCCTATCAACTTCTAATCTCTCAACTGGCTCCAGGGCAGAAGGTCCAGCCGTCCCTCCCAAACCACAATTTTCATCATCAGGCCCCCTTGGACCGTAACTCTGGTCCTGCACAATTCTCTGACTGGAAATCACCAAGCTTTCTTCAAGCCCCGCAGTGCCGTAAACTGACACTTTAGGCCCAGCCTTACGCTATCTTAGCCTCACTGCTGTGGCTCCCGCTCCCCACTGCTCCTCTATACCGCTACCTCAGAGACCCCAGGCATCACCTGAACGCCCGCCGCTGCCTCCGGCCTGCCGGTTCTTCTCCCAGCACTCGGGCTCCTTCTCCCTCTTCCAGATCCTTTCACCCCCTCAGGGTTTAAACTGGTGGGCGGCTTAGACCTCCTCATAGGCCGCGACCTCACCGCTCTGGATTCCATCTCCTGGTCCGCCTGCATAACTTCCAGGATCTCCCTGACACAACCTTCCTGCCAAGCAGGGCCCTTATGCTCCTCCGCATCTCTCAAGCGAGCGAAGCGTATCTTCTAAAGCTGACATTCTCCTGAGGGAAAAGCACGAAAGAACACATTTTTCACAATTTGTTCTGCCGCTTTTCCCGGTCAGCCCCACTTAAGTCCTCCTTTTTCGCTCCTCCCCTCCTTATCTGACTCCACCCACTATGGCCTCTTCCTCCCCTTGGTCACGCGCCACCTCCGGCTGAAGCATCAGCCTTCAGCGACTTCCTCTCTTATCTCAGTTCTTTTGACAGATTTGCATTTTAGCCATCAGTGCTGACTCATAAATAACTCCATGGGAGTGAGCACAATGTTGTTTATATGGCACACATGAACTAGTGCTGACTGGCTGGGGAAAAACTGTCAAAATGCATTGAGATAAGATGTTTTAAGGCTTATAAATTAGCATATGAGCCTACCTAGGTTTAGCTTTCAACAAAGAATACCAAGAGAACAAAGCAAACTTGAGGATAAAAGTAAATTAAAAAGTTAATTAACATTGCAAGCACTATCTGAATCATGAAATGTATATGACAACAGTTACATATAATATGTGTCTCATGGTATCAACTCCTTTGGGAGATGACCACATGACATTTTCATGGTAATCAAAATTGCTGAATGTTATTAATTTTAATCATCAAACATTGACAGAAATATTAATAATATAATTGACCTATATTGTTACAAATGCTAATTACATTTCAGATTGATTGCTTCATTAAATTGTTTATAGTAATCTAGATAAATTGCTATAAAGTATATACAGTTTTGGCCCTGACCAAAAAAATTGAATAATAATAATAACGCAAGTAAAGTAACATTTTTGGTGCATATCATATATCCATCTGATAGATAACACTATATTGTATAGAAATTTGAATAAATATCGTTTTGTTACTTGCACCGATTATTTAACCATCTGTAGGATGACCACAATTATCTTTCATAATTATTTATACTAATTTTTTTAACCTTTAAGTATTATATGAGAAAATATATTTAGTCACTATTTATATAAAAAATTTATCAAAATGGTTATATATCATGAGCCTTAAAAGAAAAACAATTGTGTTGCTGTTTAGGTATTTTACAATATATATATATATATATATATATATATATATAAAGCACTCAGTTTGCGTTGCTGCTATACCCTTAAAAGCTTATGATGCAGGTGTGGCAACTGACATGCTGTTGAGTTTCCTGTTCGTTCGCTCTCTTTTGGGCTTAGTGGGTGCTCAGTATGACATTCATGCAGAGCTGTACCTAAAACTACACTGCTATTTTTTTAGTTAGCAAACTTGACATGGTGCCAACTTCTCCCTCGCGGCCATAAAGTTTACAGATTGAAATTTGTTAGAAATAAAATCCCTATACACTGTTATATGCCTTAACAAAGGACCCAAGAGAGGTCTAGAGCTAACGTACTTAGAGACAAAAATAAGGACACTAATATTTTTCGTACTATTTTCTTTGAATATCATAAGTACCTTGACTTTTGTGCATGTTTACATTATACTGGTTTGGTTTTTACTTTTTCCATGTATGTTTAAAGTTTTTCATTCCAGTCTTATAACAACCCCTGGACTCAGATCATCTCAATTGGTCCAAGAGTGACCTAATACTTTGATATAAGGGGAAGAAAAATGAGGACTATAATTAAAACTTTTTTATGCTTTTCAGATATGATGTTAATATCTAACAAAAAACAATGTTTTAGTGCAAAAGGGATATGTCTAAAAAAGTAAATTGGAGACTAAATCCCAACTCCAAATGTGCATAAGTAATCCCAGGGAGGGATTACTTCTCAGTGGAAATGAATGCTGCAGTCGAACTCCAAGGGTTAACCTCAAATAAAACAGATCAATGCTGCCAATGGTGAAGTCCTGTGAGACTACAGGGTTAATTGACATGTAAGTTGTATACTCACATATTACAGAGCTTCACATCAAGCTCTAGATATAAACGGAATGGGAGACTCCAGCAGGAGTAGATAGAAGTGAACTCAGATGAATGTTAAAACAATTTATTAAAAACTGTTAAAATCACAGGGGTTTACAGAGAACAACCACAGCTAGAACATCTGTATATTACACAGACTGCATATTGTAAACAATTTCTGTAATTACGGTTTGCAGTTCAGAAGGTTGGTCTCCGCCCACAACGTGACATCAACTGCTCAAATCTCTGCTAATAAATTTCAAATTATCTGTGCCAAAAGAAGGTGTTTTTACAATTCTTAAACCTCTTGGTGAAATACTATATTTTAAATATTTCTCAAGTGTTAAAACTTCTAACTCAAACGTAACTTCTTTAATCATAGATTTTTCAATTGACTTCATTAACCCCTTAATGACCACAGCACTTTTCCATTTTCTGTCCGTTTGGGACCAAGGCTATTTTTACATTTTTGCGGTGTTTGTGTTTAGCTGTAATTTTCATCTTACTCATTTACTGTACCCACACATATTATATACCGTTTTTCTCGCCATTAAATGGACTTTCTAAAGATACCATTATTTTCATCATATCTTATAATTTACTATAAAAAAAATTATAAAATATGAGGAAAAATTGAAAAAAACCCCAATTTTTCTAACTTTGACCCCCAAAATCTGTTACATATCTACAACCACCAAAAAACACCTATGCTAAATAGTTTCTAAATATTGTCCTGATTTTAGAAATACCCAATGTTTACATGTTCTTTGCTTTTTTTGCAAGTTATAGGGCAATAAATACAAGTAGCACATTGCTATTTCCAAACCATTTTTTTTCAAAATTAGCGCTAGTTACATTAGAACACTGATATCTTTCAGGAATCTCTGAATATCCATTGACATGTATATATTTTTTTTTAGTAGACAACCCAAAGTATTGATCTAAGCCCATTTTGGTATATTTCATGCCACCATTTCACCGCCAAATGCGATCAAATAAAAAAAATGTTCACTTTTTCACAAATTTTTTCACAAACTTTAGGTTTCTCACTGAAATTATTTACAAACAGCTTGTGCAATTATGTCACAAATGGTTGTAAATTCTTCTCTGGGATCCCCTTTGTTCAGAAATAGCATACTTATATGGCTTTGGTGTTGCTTTTTGGTAATTAGAATGCCACTAAATGCCACTGCGCAACACACGTGTATTATGCCCAGCAGTGAAGGGGTTAATTAGGGAGCACGTAGGGAGTTTTTTGGGGTAATTTTAGCTTTAGTGTAGTGTAGTAGACAACCCCAAGTATTGATCTAGGCCCATTTTGGTATATTTCATGCCACCATTTCACCGCCAAATGCGATCAAATTAAAAAAAAACGTAAAATTTTTCACAATTTTAGGTTTCTCAATGAAATCATTTACAAACAGATTGTGCAGTTATGGCACAAATGGTTGTAAATGCTTCTCTGGGATCCCCTTTGTTCAGAAATAGCAGACATATATGGCTTTGGCGTTGCTTTTTGGTATTTTGAAGGCCGCTAAATGCCGCTGCGCATCACACGTGTATTATGGCTAGCAGTGAAGGGGTTAATTAGGTAGCTTGTAGGGAGCTTGCAGGGTTAATATTAGATTTAGTGTAGAGCTCAGCCTCCCACCGTAAACATCAGACCCCCTGATCCCTCCCAAACAGCTCTCTTCCCTCCCCCACCCCACAATTGTCCCCGCCATCTTAAGTACTGGCAGAAAGTCTGCCAGTACTAAAATAAAAGCTATATTTGTTTTTTTGGTGGGTTTTTTTAAAAGCATATTTACATATGCTGCTGTGTACTATCCCCCTTAGCCCCCAACCTCACTGATCCCCCCCAAACAGCTCTATAACCCTCCCACTCTAACTTAATGGGCGCCATCTTGGGTACTGGCAGCTGTCTGCCAGTACCCAGTTTAGACAAAAAAATGTTGTTTTTTTGCATTTTTTTAACTTTTCTGTAGTGTAGCTTCCCCCCACACAAAAACCAACCCCCCACCCCTCCACAATCTCTTTTTTGTGGGTTTTTTTGTATGTGATTATATGGCCCTTTTAACTTTATACTGTTTATTGATTTTCTGTAGTGTAGCGGTTCCCACCCGCTCCCGCCCCGTGCACGCGCCCGCCCGCCACCCTCCGTGCACGCGCGGGGGTCCGTGCGCGCCCCCGATCCCGCCCCCCCCCCCCGACGTCACACGGCACACCGATGGCCGCCCACCCGCCTCCCAAGTCGGCTCCCACCCACCAACGATACCGGCCATCGATGTCCGGTGCAGAGAGGGCCACAGAGTGGCTCTCTCTGCATCGGATGGCCATGTATGGTTATTGCAGGATGCCTCCTTATCGAGGCATCACTGCAATAACCGGAAAGCAGCTGGAAGCGAGCAGGATCGCTTCCAGCTGCTTTCCACACCGAGGACGTGCAGGGTACGTTCTCAGGCATTAACTGCCTTTTTGAGGACGTACCCTGCACGTCCTCGGTCATTAAGGGGTTAAACTCTCTAAATCATTAGAATTAGGTGTCATAATTAAAAAATAGATTCAACATTAGTGGCTTTTTTCCTCCTAATGTCAAATATAGACATATTGTGCAATGATAAAACAGGTGAATAAAATAAAACAAGATGGACAAAAAGAAAATTATTAAACTGTTAAAACACAAACAATAATAAATAATAATAATAAAATAATCTAGTATACTGTTTATTTTATATATGATGTACACCTATTGTCCTCAATAAAAAATAAAAAAAAATTATCAAAATATTACATTTGGTTCTTGGTCTGATAATTCCCACACACAAACCTATTTTACAGCGAATAATTAGCAATGGATTGTTTTTCTGTTTAAATAATTATTTTCTGAGACCAAATTCATGTAATAGCCTAGACTTACCTGTAGATGTCAGTATAACTACACTATGTTAGAATTCAATTTTTTTCCATGTACAACAGATGCTTCTGTTAATCTATCTGTTAGTATCATAGGGACCCCACTGAGTTTTTTAAAATGTATAACGTATAATAATGTAGGAGTTTGGAAATTACTTTTATTCTATTTTTTTATCTGGCAAACCAGAAGTTGATTAGCATCAGAACAATGGTTTTCCTTGAATGTGCAGCGGCAAATCCATCCTTAGCTTTTATTTAGGTTCAATAAAGCAAAAATACTATATATTTTAATTGTTCTTACAAATGCACCATTGTTCTATACAGTATATACCGTTCCTGTCATATATAAGTAATTACCAATAACTTAATTTCATCATTTTGAATTTTAAATGCAAATACCTCAGTGTTCAACACTTGAATATTATAGCTTGATAATTAATTAGCTTAAATACCTGGATTTGCTAATTAAAACCCTTCCTGCCTTGCAATATCTATATTGGAAATTCAACTGCACAATTTATGTGTTACTGCTGGAAGAAGTTCTCTCAAATGTCCACATATAAGGAATTTCCTACTTAAAGGGAACATAAACAACTTTTAATAATAATCTTTTTCTGCTGTCTTGCAAAAAACATACTGGCTAAGTTTGAAAATGTTTTGGATACATTAACATGTTGTTTGTTGCAGTTGTTTTTCATTACCCAAATTCCATCCACCACTTGACTTTGAAATTGGAGGAACCAATCAGGATTTGTTACTGGAGAAGACATAGCTACTATTATTATATTAACACAACAATTAATCTTTTGCAGTTCCTTATCTAATTACATCTGCTGAGGCAATTTGGAGAAGATATCTGCAAAATATTGTCAAAGCTGTTTTAACCCACAAAATTATTTTTTTTTATTACATCCCTTGAGGTGATATATGGACACTTTAAACTCTTAATTGCTTGGCTCTTGTATATTATATTGTCAATATAAACTCTTAAGATTTAATGAAAATGTACCACACATTTTCAAAATATGTATTTATTGCTATTAAATAATTACAAGTCACAGTGAAAACACACACATACAAATGTAAAATTCTAAATGTCTAGTAATGTAAAGAGTAATACACATTGCTATGCTAAACATTTCCATTCAGTTGAAAAAAAGAGCCCTTCGGAAATATTTGTTCTTAAAAAATTCCCACAACATGCCCAACAAAACTATCGTTTTTTTAATTTGACCCATTGAGAACATGAGCATAAGTAAAGCGGTTTCATCATGTTCAAATAAACAAATCTCTAGAAATGCTGCCATGTTTTACATTACTGGCCAGATTGATTTTGCACAGTGGTATAGTGCTCTTCCATTTTCAAAAAAACACATTACGTTGTGTCACAATGTTTGAACTGTATTATAAAATATATAATAGTAAGTGGTGACCGCACCACCTTACAGTCAAACACTTGCTCAGGCACGGGATGGAGTCTGGCCTAAGACTCTAATAATATACAAATATAAAGAATCCCAGCTACAGATTCTTAAATTATTGTCTTTAGATTAGATAAACATCTCTGTCGGTCTTTAGACTGCGATTCTAAGGTATTACACTATATACTGTGTGTGTTGGGCTGTCTCTCATTCAGTGTAGTGGTGCACTTTTTATTATTTTCGTTCTCTCATTCAATTTAAGTTAGAATGATTATACAGAAATATGGCTTTAGGCCTTATGTTGAAGCCTCAGATCATAACTCCAGTGGAATAATTGTGTCGGTCCAGAGGACAATATATCACTAAATAATTATTTTAATTCAAGATAGAAGTTAAGGTGCTCATAGTTATTCTATTGTTGCATATACTCAGATTGATACTAATGTATTCTATGACTCTGTAGGTCATTGCACTTTGTACACTCTATTTAGTTATGAAACAGGTGATTAAAATTGTCTATGAAAATGTGTGCTTCAATCATAGAGCCATCCATGGAGTATTTTCTGACTATTGTAAATGAGCATAAAGTTTAGCTTTTACGTAATTTCCATCATAGGTTCCTGATGGATATATATTGTTTTTCCTATAAAGATAGACTGGTGGTTTGTATATACTGTTTTGTTCTGTTACATTAACATGCCGCTTTATAATAATTTTGAATTATTTTTTATTTTTGTATTTTTGTTCATTTTTTCGATATATTTCTGAGGTATATAGATTAGCTTTTGTATTTAGATGATATAGCGGTTTGCCTATATTGGTTGCAATCTTGCTCCTTTATCTAGTATCGTTATGTCTTTTTCTCTTTTTCTTTTTCTTTTTGTGTTATCTCATTTATTCTTTGCATGGGAGATATAATTTGAGTGGCATGTGTGGCTGTTTGTGAGTCTTATCCATATCCATATTCAATTTGTAAGTTTCACACTTGTTGTAGGGATGCATAACAATTAACCAATGGTTTATCGTATATGACGTTTAAATTGCACCTGCACGCTGAGGCTGGATATTCCTTGACAAAGGGGAGGAGTCCCCGAAACGCGCGTCGGAACCAGCTCAGACGCCAACACCTGTACTGACCCTGCTAACGGCCATCACAACCCTCATCAACTTTGAGCATTGGCATTACCCACAGGAAACGAGATGGGACTTTTTGCACTAGCAAGCACATTTCCACACTGAAGGGACGAGTCTCACGGTAAAGTCTTAAAGACGCTGGTTAAACCGAAGTATCAGGTAATATCGCGGCTAATGACTGGCCCTGCAATGTTGTGATCTTGCATACAAAGTTACTGATGCTGCTTTATACTAGTCTGTCCTGGTACAGACTAGGGGCATACGGTTATCGACACATCAAAAATATAGCTTTACCGTGAGTGAAGATTACATAGAGTGTGAGGTTGTACTTATTACACGGATATATCTCGCTAGTGGGTATATGACCGAGAAATTCATTCCGGGGGTTATATAAATGTGATGCAAGCTATTTATTACGAGGACTATACTTTGAATACTTTAATCACCTGTTCCGTTAGCCGCAGAATGTAAGGACGGCATTCAGTACGCTTCAAGTAATTCTTGATTATGGGTTCACAAAATCCTCAAAAAGGACATTTTTCAATATAGTCTGACCAGATAACGTTTCACATCTCAGTTAAGACATTCAGTTTGTTTTTCTGTCAACAAGAAAGGACATTTGAATCGATATCTGTGGAAAAGAGATTTAAATGCACATTTGGATTTTTTGTTTCTGTTTCTACAAGATAATTATTTTTTCAGTTTGGATACAAAATTCCAATATGTATTATTTTCTCTTCTATCATCTTGATACAAGTGTCCTATAACATGAACATTTCCTTTTTTGCAGTTATATGAGGTTATACTGTTATTGTGAAACATTGCTTAATTATTTTTTCCTTGAAGCTATATAGATACATTTGGGTTGAGTGACAGGTGTAGTGTGTCTGCACTCACTGGGGACGCCCAGTGGGTATACTTTATGTTCTTTTTTATTTAGAGCATTATTTGGTTTATCTTTTGTTTAGGATTGCTTGGTGGGAGTATGGATGTGGTTGGGGTATGTGTGGTGATGAGTGAGTTTTCATCTTTGGGGCCATTCCATTTTTTGATGCTTTAACCTGTATTTACCAAATTAAACTTTTTGTGTTGAATCAATTCTAAGACTCTGTGGCTGGGATTCTTTATATTTGTGTATTATAAAATAGTTTTACACTAGCATATGGTTCCATACCAATTGAACAAGGTTGGGTCGGACCTGCATGTCTGGTTTGAATGTCCCAAATTGCAGGACTATTTTCTATGAAGTCCTTTTGGCCAAAACTTGGCTTACATCTGAGTCTCCAAACCTTGACCAGATTTGCCTGCAGGTGAATTATGTGCTCAAAATGGATATGTATGTGTACACCAGTAGGGAAAACCTTTGCTTGTACTATGAGATATGTGGGACCTAGAAAAAGCTTCTCTGGGGCATTGGACCGGGTCCTGGGGGAGAGAGCAATAGCTTCTACTACCTCACTGCTATACCTTTTCTTTTCCCTTTTTTCCTCCCTCTTCTATTTTGTTCCCTTTGTTTCCAGGATAGCAGCTATGTTATGTTTCTGGCTCTTCTTCTTTTTTTTTTAAGCTATAAATGTATGTCTTTAGGTGTTAAGTAATGCTTAACCACCTTCATTTCATAGTTCCTGGGATAGGACCTCACTGACCCATAGCCTAGAGGTACATTTATTTACTGTGTTTTGGATTCACCCCTAAGTAAAATGTAATATTTTTTATATTTTATATAAAAAATGTATATTATTTTTTTTTTTTTTTGGCTTGGAGCTATTTTAGGTTTTATTGAGGCTGCCCTTGTGTATATTAGAAAAAAGAGAGATGCACAAAAGAAAAAGGATTTAAGCACTTCATCTGCTGAATTATTGTCAGGGTTTTCTTTGATTGGATCTATATGTAGAGATATGGAAAAAATTGTTGCTATAAATTCCACAATTCAGAAACAGATATTCGATTGTAGCAAGTAATAAAGCAATATTAAATAACTACATATACTATTGCCTTATATTTTGCATTTTATCTTCAGAGTAATTTTAATATAGAGATTAAACTCGAATTATCTATACATAATTAATCCTCTGTTGTGTATATTAATACACATTTTAGACATATAAATATATATCTATGGATTGTATGAATAAGGAAGCTAGCATTGGATAATATGAACAAATATGTTAGCTTAAGTCTCCAAAAGTTGTAAACCTCTCCAAACAAAATATATGCAAAACATAGGATAACAATATCGGTAATGAAGGTGTGTAGAATAATGCAGGAGGAAGTACCTTAAGTGGAAGAATCAGAGAACAGCTGAATCTTCTGTAATGGCCGCTATGAAGAAAATAGTTCCACAGAGTTCTTGTAAATAACAAGTAGTAGTGGAGTTGAGTCCTGTGGGAGAAAGCTTTTTCATAAAACAGAGGAGATGTGTCATCTGGAAGCCAGCTGAGGATCTTGGAACGCTTTAGGGAGAAACATTACCCTAACTCTATCATCGAAAATGGCTTCTTGAGAGCCAAAAATGATAATAGGGAGTTGTACTTTACCGGGCCTAATGCTCGTTTAGAACCTGCAAATAACAGCACCTTTCATAAAGATCCGTTGTTCATTACCCAATTTAATTCTAACCATAATCTAATTAGAGAGATTGTTACACGTCATTGGCAAATACTACTTAAAGACCCCATTTTGAAAAGAACTTTGGACGACAAACCTAGAATAGTTTATAGAAGGGCACCGACCCTTAAAACAATGCTGGCTCCGAGCAAGATTGTCAAACATAGACAGTCCTTTCCGGGTAATAATAGAAATACCTTACAACATGGGTCTTTTAAATGCAGACGAGCCCGCTGTAAGATGTGTATTTTCATTGGTGATCGACAGAAAACTTTTAGGTCTAGTATCACCCATAAATCTTATACCATCATTGGCCGTGCATCTTGTGCTTCCTCTTATGTAGTCTATCTACTAACATGTGTCTGTGGGGTACAATACGTAGGGCGTACTTGTAGATGCCTTAGTACCAGATGGTCTGAACACCATCGGAATATGAAGAATAATTATAGACTCCATAGTGTATCAAGACATTGTAACGATGTACATAGGGGAAATTTGAACTGTTACTCTGTCAATCCCATAGAATTCATTCCTAAATCCCATCTTTATAATCGGTTTTTTAGGCTCAGACAGAGGGAGACTTATTGGATCCATCTGCTGAAAAGCATGCATCCTGATGGTCTCAATTTATGTGTCGATCTGGCGGCCTTCACATAAAGGTTTGATCCTTTAGTCCCTCTGCCTGAGTATGATGAAGGTTTTACAGTACCAATTAATTGTCTCTATTGGAGTAGACGTCTATGGTCTCGGACCAATTAGATAGAACTAGTTGCACCATTAAGAATTCCTATTAAGTTAATTATATTCAAATTTAGACATAAGACGATATATACTTGATCACACACTGATATTTATCCGTCAAAAGACACATGCCCTTTAAATATGTAGAGGCTATCACACTAATAATATACTTATGGATACCAATTTATTAAAATACATTACACCATCAACATATATGGATATTAATTTATTATACCCATTTATCAGAATACATGGTCTCTTTATCGAAATACTACTACATTACCAATATGTCTATGAATATTAATTTATTTTACGCCGTATGATCGAGAATTTATTACGATCATCATAAACTTACAGATGGTGGAATAATATTGCCTTTATATGTCTGGCCGTCTATTTTAATCTTTTATTGTAAATTCGTACATATGAGAAATACAGACACAATTTTGTTTTATTTTTTAGTTAAACACTTTTTCGATGCTAGCAATAATTGTCAACTATTTGATAATAATGATTTAAATTGGTTTCTGACACTGTGTTTACTACCCATCTTGTGGTTATTGTATGTAATCTAAGTCTATTATATACACTGATCACAGTCGGTATTGTTGTTTTCACATTCTCCATCTTCGATTATAGAACATGTGCAACTGTTACTATAGATACCAATCACAATTTATGATTGGCTCTACGATGGGTGTGGATAACAGACCGGTCTGTGATTGGTTGATTATTATGTTTAATAGAGCGGGGTTTTCAATCTGAATATCAGCCTGATGAAACGACCGGAAGGTCGAGAAACGCGTTGCTGTATTTTAAACTGTTTTAATAATAACCTTTTTTAAAATAAAACTCTCTCCTATGATACCCCCGCTCTCGCTGACCATCATTCTGAAATTATGTTGGGTGCGGTATCCTGCCTTTTAAACCTAAGACTCTGAGCCGTTAATCTTCCCATAAACATTGTGGGTCTCTGACGTTGGTGTACTTCCGCCGTTGCGGATTGGACCGTTGGAGTGTTAGAGCCTTCTTCCTATTGGATCGTCTGGCGGACGACTAAGGTTCCGTCCTGTCTAGTTTGGCATACGCATATGCCATCTCACTTGTGAGTATCTTGCCATCTGTGTGTGCTGCCCGTCGTTTCTTGCACCCTAGCGACACCACGATACTGTCCCATAAGGCGCCTCTTTTTTTCTTCTGTCCTTACAGATATCTACCAGAGAAGTAAGCCGGAGTGCTAAGGGAGAGGCAAATACTAGCTGCTGCAGAGAATTTTCCAAGAACTGGATTCAGTGAAGTGCTGCTGACACACAGATTCAGCGTCTGACGTCAGAGAGTCCTCAACAAGTTGGGGTTTAACTGAAATCGAGTAAAGTACAAGATCCACAAAAAGATGATACAAAGTGTCAAGTTATATAGTATTTACCTGAAAAACAAAGTTAGAGAGACAATTAGTAATTCCACAATTAGAAATGAGACTTGGCAGGAAACGAGTTCAGATAAAAATTTTCAAGCAGTTTGGAAATGGTTAAGCCCCAGTATTTAAAGGGGAAGGAGATTGAAAGTACAACCTCTAAAAGAAACAGTACATTACAGGACCCCCTGTCAAAGAACCACTCAGGGGTTCAATGTCTGGGTCGATCTGGGTGTCGATTGTGAAAGGAAGTGATTAAACGATTAGCTGACAAATTCGAGGAGGGTTCCCAGGAGTCTTTCCAACCCTTTCCAACGAATGAGATACTGTAATTTACCTCGATATCTCCTAGAATCAAGAATCTCCGACATCTCGTATTCCTGGTCTGCATCCAGTACTGGTAACACTATGCTTTGCTGAATACTACGAAGTGGCAGATATAGTTTCAGTAATGAAACGTGAAATGAGGGGTGAATACGTAGAGAGGGAGGTATATGCAACTGTACAGTTTTTTGGTTTATAACTTTAGATGCTTCAAATGGTCCTATAAAGGTGGGACTGAGTTTTTTCGAAGGTGTTCGAAGGCTCAGATATTTTGTTGACAACCAGACTTTATCTCCCACTTTATAGTTAGGAGTTCTTCTCATCCTTAAGTCATAATAATATTGTTGTGTTTGTTGAGCTTCAAATAAGAGGGATTTCAAATCCTGTTGAATCTGTGATAAGTTGTAGATATATTCCTCCACATTAGGAGAATTAGTGGGTTCTAAGGACTCAATATGGAATGAAGGGTTAAAACCATAATTCACATAACATGGTGAATGTTTGATTGAAGAATTGATGCTGTTGTTAAATGCAAATTCAGCGAAGGGTAAGAAATCCGACCATTCATGTTGTTTTAAGGAACAATAAGATCTTAGATATTGTTCAAGACTTTGGTTGATTCTTTCGGATTGGCCATTGCTTTGGGGATGGTAAGCTGTGGTTAGTCTTCTTTGAATCTTGAATTTGTTACAAAGTTCTCTCCAGAAATTAGAAGTACATTGACTTCCCCTGTCTGATGCTATAGTAGAGGGTAAGCCATGTAACTTCACAATATTGTTCAAGAATAGATCTGCAGTTTGAAAAGCTGTGGGTAACTTAGGTGTGGGTATAAAATGTGCCAATTTGGAGTATAAATCGACGACTACTAGTATCACTGTATTGTTAGAAAACTTAGGTAGATCCACTATGGAATCCATAGCAATGGAATTCCATGGTCTTGACGGAATTGGAAGATTGATCAGATAACCATAAGGTTTTTGTTTATTAGGTTTTGTCTGGGTGCAAACTTGACATGATTTTATATGTGTCGTTACAGTTTCTCCCATATTAGGCCACCAAAATTCACGTTTAAGTAGTTCCAAAGTCTTTTGAATACCTGGATGACCACCCAAGAGTGAGTCATGAACTGATTCTATGACCTCTTGCTGAAGTGCAGTAGGTATATAGGTTTGATTTTGTGACTGCAATATGCCGTTTATTCCTTTTTGGAGATTTTTTGGAGGTTGAAGGTCTTGTTGTTGCACAGTAAAATCTTTTGAGTTAAAATCTTGTTGTAATAACATGATATGATCTGTTAGTATAACTGTGGATATGGGACATTTCTCAGTCTAGAAATAGTGGAATCTGGAAATATATAGACTCCATCTTACCTGTCTGGCTGACAGGGAGCGACTCGTTTGTAGATATTCTATATTTCTATGGTCATTATATATTAGGATTGGAGTTGGAGTTCCCTCTAAGAGGTGTCTCCAATGTTCTAGAGAAGCTCTAATGGCTAAGAGCTCCTCACCTATAGGGCAATTTCGTTCTGCTTGATTTATACATCTGTAAAAAAAACTCAACTGGATGAAGTGGATCTTTAAGAGTCTTTCTTTGCGACAAGATTGCCCCTATAGCAACATCGGATGCATCTACTTCTAGTGAATACTGTAACTCTGGATCAGGATAGTATAGTATGGGTGCTGAGGTAAATGTTTGTTTTTTTTTAAATTGAAAGCTTTTTGAGCATCAGTAGACCAGTGAAATCTAGAGGTTTTTCCTGTCAATTGGGTCAATGGTTTCACTATTTGAGAGAAACCCTTTATAAATCTTCGATAAAAGTTAGAAAAACCTAGGAATTTTTGTAACTGTTTTGTGGTTTTTGGAATCGACCAAGAGGTTATAGCATGAACCTTATCATCCTGCATTTATATTCCTGTAGGGCTTATCTTATAACCTAGGAAAGATAATTCAGTCGTAACCTGGACAGAACTGTGGTAACATGGATGATATGTTCCTCTATAGACTCTGAGTATATGAGTATATTATCTAGATATACTATCATGTAAACATCAAGCAGATCTCTAAATACGCAATTAATTAGGTTTTTTGAAACGTTGCTGGGGCATTACATAAGCCGAATGGCATCACATTATACTCAAATAATCCATACCTTGTACGAAATGCTGTGAGCCATTCATCACCCTCTCTTATTCTAATTAAGTTGTATGCCCCTCTGAGGTCTAATTTAGTGTAAACTTTTGCAGTACTTAACCGTTCGATGAGCTCAGGGATTAGTGGAAAAGGGTACCTGTTCTTGATAGTTACCTTATTAAGTTCCCGATAATCAATTATGGGCCTTTAAGTTTCATCCTTATTTCTCACAAAAAAGATCCCTGCACCAGCTGGTGATGTGCTGGGACAAATAAAACCCTTTCTTAAATTCTCATCTATGTATTCTTTTAGATGTTTTAACTCAGGAGGAGACAAAGGATAGATGCGTCCATAGGGTATTGAAGAACCAGGTCTTAATTCTATGGGGCAGTCATAAGACCTATGTGGTGGTAGGGTCTCATCTTCCTTTTTGTTAAATACATCTAGATATTCTGAGTATTCAGATGGTATGACCACATCAGTGACCTGATGGATTGATAAGGTGTTAAAACAATTTTGTTTACAATAAGATGTAAAAGTTACTTCTGAAGTATACCAGTTAATATGTGGTTCATGTTTTTTTAACCATTTCAACCCAAGTACAATGGGGAACATAGGAGATGATCTTACATTAAATTCTATGATTTCACTATGACCATCCTTTGTGGTGAGTGTTAGGGGTCTGGTTTGATGTATAACTGGACCTTTAGAGGAACAAGTGCCATCAAAAAACATGCAAAAAACAGAATTCAGTTTCTTGATAATAGGTATTTTATTGTTATTAACGATTTCAGAATCAATGAATAAACCAGAAGCTCCAGAATCAATGATGGCCTTAGTTTGTATTTGATGGTGATCCCACTGTAGGGAGAAATAAATTTGACAATAAGTACATTTGTTTGAATTAGTTGACAACAGTGACTATACCTGTAAGTTATTATCTCGTTTTGATTTTGCCAGAAGAGGACAATTTTTTACGTCATGGTTGTTTGCGGCGCAGTATAGACACAAATTATTTAATCGTCTTCTGACCTTTTTATCTGGTGAGAGGGGTCCTCTCACAAAACCAACTTCCATTGGTTCTTCAGTGACCTTTGTGGAGGTTGAACTGGAAGATTCTGAATGCTTATACTTAATGTAATCAACGTTAGCCTTTTCTTTACGTCTCTCACATAACCTTCTGTCTATGGTAATACACAATGCTATTAATTCATGTAGAGTGTCAGATAATTGTACCCTTGCCAGTTTGTCTTTTAATGCTTCTGATAACCCCAATCTGAACTGATTTTTTAATGAAATAGAGTTCCATTGACTATCCTTTGCACAACTTTTAAAGTCTGCAACATAATCTTCTACAGGCCTTTTGTTTTTTTTAAATGCTCTTAAATAATTTTCAGCTGTTATTTGCTTTAAGGGATCTTCATAGAGCAAACTCATGGCAGTAAAAAATGCATCCAAAGAATCTAGAACAGGGTAATTAGACTCTAAGAAACTGTTATCCCCTTATCTGGGTTCAGCCCTCAAATAAGATATAACAGTCAATACCTTTTGCCTTTCGATAACATAAGTATTAGGCTTTAAAGAAAATAGTAGACAGCAAGCGTTTTTAAAATTTCTGAAATGAGTCCTATCCCCAAAGAATTTGTCCGGAGGACTTACCATTGCGTCTGGGGTTGATTCTGGAGTAGGAGATCTGGCACTATCTTTAAGGATTGACTTGAGTGTTTCATTCTCAATCTGAAGTTCTCTCAAACCCTGGGATAATAAATCAACTCTTTGATTAAGATTATGGATATGATTGGTTAACTCTACAGGATCCATTCTTTCTTTGGGCTTGGAAATATGTCAGGTTTTTCTTTGATTGGATCTATATGTAGAGATAAGGAAACAATTGTTGCTATAAATTCCACAATTCAGAAACAGATTTTCAATTGTAGCAAGTAATAAAGCAATATTAAATAACTACATATACTATTGCCTTATATTTTGCATTTTATCTTCAGAGTAATTTTAATATAGAGAAGATAGTACCACGGAGTTCTTGTAAATAACAAATAGTAGTGGAGTTGAGTCCTGTGGGAGAAAGCTGTTACATAAAATAAAGGAGCTGCGTCGTCTGGAAGACAGCTGAGGATCTTGAGAGAAGTAAGCAGGAGCGCTAAGGGAGAGGCAAATACTAACTGCTGCAGAAGATCTTCCGAGAACGGTATTCAGTGAAGTGCTGCTGACACACAGATTCAGCATCTGATGTCAGAGAGTAAAGTACGAGATCCACAAAAAGATGATATAAAGTGTCAAGTTCTATAGTATTTACCTGAACAACAAAGTTAGAGAGACACTTAGTAATTCCACAATTAGAAATGAGACCTGGCAGGAAACGAGTTCAGACCAAAATTTCCAAGCAGTTTGGAAATGGTTCAGCCCCAGTATTTAAAGGGGAAGGAGATTGAAAGTACAACCTCTGAAACAAACAGTACATTACAATTATTACTAATACAAAAATAACTTTTATTAACACCATTAATAACAGAGAGGTATAAGCCTCTTCCATAAAAATACCCTATACCACCAATAAAAAAGAGAGAGTGTTTCACCCCCTTTGTTTCCTGGCCGTCAGCTGGATACGACGGCATCAGGTGACAAGGATGAAGAGCACAATTACAGATGCATTTTGGCCCTAAACAGGCCTTTCTCAATTTACAGTAGGACAAACCGAGGCTATGGGTACTGGGCTTCTTATACCCCTGGGTCCTTGCATGTGGCGTGTTAAGCGCCGACATTAGTCCACAACTCCATGACATTAGACCGGCATCCACCTATCGTTATAATAGGGGGGGACGGTCCATATCACAAGGATCAAACAGCAGATGTATTACACTGTATCAACATATAATGAATGGGGATAATGCATTACATGTATAGTGATTCTGCATTAGTGCATTAACTCCTTGATATGACAGCTCGACTCCATTGAAATAATATCATATATATGACTGATCCTCTGATTGTTCTAAACAGGATTATGACTTGGAGTAATGTTAGCAGTGTATTGTAAACATTGTTGCAACCAGTCCAAACTGATATGTCCCTTTGTTTATTTTATATATATTAACCTAATCCTTCTAGTTGAATAAGAGCTTAACTAATAATGTTTATAAAGAACAACCTATCATATCATATTTGGACATTTCCAAGTTTATTATACCAATCTAAAACTTATATTTTAAATCCCTCAAATTGTATTACTATGTTGAATCCTGCAGGATGTATAAAACTCCATATTATTACACTGCAAAAATTAACCTGCCTCCTAGGGGTTAAAGAAAAATCCAATAATTATTATTTTCATTCAGGCCAGATGGCATCACACTATTCATATAGAAAATCCACTTAGCCTCCCTCTGTAATAATAATGTTTCAATTTCCCCTCACCTAATGCCTAAACTTAATTTTTCAATACCCCAACATTTGAAGTTCTTGGTACCACTACCATGAAAATGTAAGGAATGTTTAGGGACTGTTGTAATTTGTTTATCTTTCTTCATAAGGCATTCCTTATGTTACTTAGGTGTTCAGTCATTCATGTACCCAGTGTTCTTGTATAGAAAAAAAGAAGAATAAGAGTGCTCAAAGTAGATCAATACTTCCAATCCCTTATAAAAAAATAGAAACTATGGTAATAAAAGCATGGATTGTGTGTTATTGGTAATAATTGAATATTTAATATGTGATTATCAATTGGTGAAAGGAAAAAAACCTAAATAAATTATGTGATAAAAACTTACTTTAATGGTCTGATACAGGGGTGCCAAACCCATTTGAGTCAAGGGCCATTTTCCATACAAGTGCAACTCACGTGGGCCGCACACTACCTACATATCTTGTCATTGCTAAACAAAGCAGTGGCGTTTGCTATAACTATATGCATTTCAAAAGATTGTGTTTTGCAACTCTTAATTAAAGGGACATGAAACCCAATTTTTTTCTTTAATGATTCAGATAGAGAATATAATTTTAAACAACTTTCTAATTTACTTCTATTATCTAATTTGTTTCTTTCTCTTGGTATACAGGTGGCCCTCGGTTTACAACGGTTCAATTTACACCGTTTCAGAATAACAACCTTTTTTTTCAGTCATGTGACTGCTATTGAAAAGCATTGAGAAGTAGTGCATTGATTAAAATAGCCAGTAGGTGGAGCTGTCCGCTTGTGTTGCAGCAAAGATATGCAAGCCAAGCACACAAGCTGGCTGAAACTAATTAGTATAGCTAGCTAGACCTGAGCTATCGAGCAGCTTTCAAATGTACAATATCTTCCGGTCTATAAATCAGTCCAGATTGGAATACATAGAAAAAAAACTGTTTGCAAAAAAATGCAAGTAAAGTCTGTGTTGTGTGATTATTTTATTAGGTTTATAATGCTGTTTAGCAAATGTTTTTGTTCATTTAACTTAGTTTAATTATATATTCTGTGTTGTGTGATTATTTAATTAGGTTTATAATGCTGTTTAGCATTTAAAGTCTTCATTTCAAAGCTTTAAAAATAATGTATTAGGGGTTACTTATGACAATTTTGAGAGGCGCCTGGAACCTAACTCCCTCACTTCCCATTGACTTACATTATAAACTGGGTTTCAATTTACAACGGTTTTGATTTACAACCATTCCTTCTGGAACCTAACCCCGGCGTAAACTGAGGGCTACCTGTAATTTGTTGAATGAGCAGCAATGCACTAATGGTTTCTAACTGAACTCATGTGTGAGCCAATCACAATTGACATATATATTCAGACACCAATCAACAACTAGAATCTAGGTTCTGTGCTGCTCCTGAGCTTCTCTAGATAAACATTTCAGCAAAGGATAACAAGAGAAGGAAGCAAATTTATAAATCGAAGTTAATTGGAAAGTTGTTTAAAAATTGTATTCTCTATCTGAATCAAGAAAGAAAAATTTTGGGTTGCATATCCCTTTAACTTACTCTGGCTTGATGTAACGTGCTTTAATGGTTTTAGGAAGGTGACACACACGCTTCATTGGGTTGCTCTCCCACAGAGTCCGTGCTGTATTTTTCTCTAGCAGCCCTGTTCCGGGCGCGCTCACAGTTTAGCATACGCATGCGCATAGTATAACATTTCCTCTGCATTATAAATAGTGGATCACAATGCTGACGGCAAAGTGACCCACTGTTTATATAGTGATAGACCTGTTGTATATAATATAAAATAAATACATATCAAATATATATTTATTAAATATAAAGTCTGTGATTTTAGTTAAAGAGAAAATTATGGAAAGGGACAGAAATGATGCGTGAAATCAGTGCTGCCATAGATAGTATGAACACAAATAAAGAAGCACTTCATGTGTCAAATAAATCATTATGTATTTATCTGTGTTTGCCTTTTTCTTTTTAATAACAATGTTACTCATTAAAGACTGAGGGGTATTAACGTATGCGCATCCCTAACAGTAAGCGCACTCGCTCTTTAAGTAGTAAGCATATTATAATTATTATTTTTCATGGAGGGGGTGTGGGCCCCACAAAATTAGGTCGAGGGCCGCAGTTTGACACCCCTGGTCTAATATAAAAGCATTCAAACTCCATACATACTCAACTGATGATTGGGACGTCTCTCGTTATAATTTTTCTTTTAAAATTTCATGTGCATGATAAACTATGATAAAATGTTATTAAAATCAATGTCCAAGTCCCAACGGTGTACAAAGATGTTGTTTATAACAGTGCAACACATGCCCTTCTGATAAAGAAATTAATAATAATTGATGTCTTGACAAAGCCCAGAGTGGGACGAAAAATGTTGACGGAGACAATTGGCACCGTTGCTGTATTCACTAACCTGTCACCTACTCTAACCTACCCTAAGGAGTTCAAGCCGAGACAAGAATGGAGGAAGGCGCAGCCTTTCATCTAAAGCACAGAGAGGATTGGCATTGAATGGAATTTGGAAGACAAAAGTATATGTTAGTTTGCAAGTACACTAAATGCTACTATATATCATCAGCAGATACAGTTTTCAACTTGGTACTATTGAAGTAACTTTGTATCAGACACTTGACCTGTGACCTAACACCACGTCTGTACACATCACGTGTGCAACGCTTTGAACAGTCTATCTGGAGCCCCATACACTGCCAGACTAAGTCGCTGGATGAAGCAACCACAAAACAGGAGTACCGGATTAAAGAGCAGTCAGCGGTGAGTGCATACTATTCCCCAAGACGCAGTGTTAAGCTGCCAAGGAATTCTGATTTTCGGTAACGGAGAAATAAGGTAAATAACCGCTAACCCTCAGCTTAAGCAGGACTGTGGCCTCAAGGTAAACAACTTATTATCCCCACACTGCTAAAATTTATTAATCTGAAGGGCATGTGTTGCACTGTGTTATAAATACATCTTTGTACCCCAGTGTTCTTGTAACCATGCCAATGTAAAACACGTCACATCCACATGACACACAATATATACAGTGGAGCAAAAAGGTATTTAGTTAGCCGCCAGTTGTGCAAGTTCTCCCACTTAAGAAGATAAGAAAGGCCTGTAATTTTCATCATAGGTATACCTCAACTATGAGAGACAAAATGTGGAAACAAATCCAGACAATCACATTGTCTGATTTGGAAAGAATGTATTTGCAAATTATGGTGGAAAATAAGTATTTGGTCAATATCAAAAGTTCATCTCAATACTTTGTTATATACCCTTTGTTGGCAATGACAGAGGTCAAACGTTTTCTGTAAGTCTTCACAAGGTTGTCACACACTGTTGCTGGTATGTTGGCCCATTCCTGCATGCAGATCTCCTCTAGAGCAGTGATGTTTTGGGGCTGTCGCTGGGCAACACAGACTTTCAACTCCCTCCAAAGGTTTTCTATGGGGTTGAGATCTGGAGACTGGCTAGGCCACTCCAGGACCTTGAAATGCTTCTTACAAAGCCACTCCTTCGTTGCCCGGGCGGTGTGTTTGTGATCATTGTCATGCTGAAAGACCCAGCCATGTTTCATTTTCAATGCCCTTGCTGATGGAAAGAGGTTTGCACTCAAAAGCTCATGATACATGGCCCCATTCATTCTTTCATGTACAGGGATCAGTTGTCCTGTTCCCTTTGCAGAGAAACAGCCCCAAAGCATGATGTTGCCACCCCCATGCTTCACAGTAGGTATGGTGTTCTTTGGTTGCAACTCAGCATTCTCTCTCCTCCAAACACGACGAGTTGTGTTTCTACCAAACAGTTCTACTTTGGTTTCATCTGACCATATGACATTTTCCCAATCCGCTTCTGGATCATCCAAATGCTCTCTAGCATACTTCAGACGGGCCCGGACATGTACTGGCTTAAGCAGGGGGACACGTCTGCCACTGCAGGATCTGAATCCCTGGCGGCGTAGTGTGTTACTGATGGTAGCCTTTGTTACGTTGGTCCCAGCTCTCTCGAGGTCATTCACTAGGTCCTCCTGTGTGGTTCTGGGATGTTTGCTCACTGTTCTTGTGATCATTTTGACCCCACGGGGTGAGATCTTGCGTGGAGCCCCAGATCGAGGGAGATTATCAGTGGTCTTGTATATCTTCCATTTTCTAATTATTGCTACCACAGTTGATTTCTTCACACCAAGCTGCTGCTTGCCTATTGCTGATTCAGTCTTCCCAGCCTGGTGCAGGTCTACAATTTTGTTTCTGGTGTCCTTCGACAGCTCTTTGGTCTTCACCATAGTGGAGTTTGGAGTGTGACTGTTTGAGGTTGTGGACAGGTGTCTTTTATACTGATAACAAGTTCAAACAGGTGCCATTAATACAGGTAATGAGTGGAGAACAGAGGAGCCACTTAAAGAAGAAGATAAAGGTCTGTGAGAGCCAGAAATCTTGCTTGTTTGTAGGCGACCAAATACTTATTTTCCACCATAATATGCAAATAAATTCTTTCCAAATCAGACAATGTGATTGTTTGGATTTGTTTCCACATTTTGTCTCTCATAGTTGAGGTATACCTATGATGAAAATTACAGGCCTCTCTCATCTTATAAAGTGGGAGAACTTGCACAATTGGTGGCTGACTAAATACTTTTTTGCCCCACTGTAACATTGGTACTCTTGCAATTTTTTTTGAATAACTAAACTTTTATCCAAATCCTTAGCTCTCAACTTTCCTATACTAAATCAGTAGGTACCCTTTCTCTTAAAACCTCTCTAAGAATCGCTGATTGTTCATCAAATTTAAATAATTGCATATTTTCTTCTAATTTGCTGGAATTGACTGAAAACAATATTTTTCTTCCATTTGCAATGATTGCTCTGATGATATAGAAAATTATTGCAATCAACTTGCTTGAAAAAAGTAAATGTGGTAATTTAAAACTAAATCTAAATAATCAATAAACTCGGGATGGTTTTTGTGGGTAAATGTTAACCCCACTCCATTGGAATTTTTGTATGATACAAAATCATCAATACTAATTTGATATCCCTCCCAAAAAATAACGACCATAAAATTTGGGTTCAAAACTGCCCATATATAAATTGGCAATGCTCGGGGCTTCAACAAATTGTAAGTGCCTAATTTGAACTCGGTTGAGCCTTTTGATACGGCAAACGAGATGCCAAGTTACCCAACACATTGTCACATTGAATTTGTAACAAAAGTTTATGGAGCGTTTTCACGCATCACATTGTTTTATTTTATGGTGTTCTAAAAAAGAAAAAAGCTTTTTGTGAGTTATGAATGCTAAGCTTTTCAAATAGAGTATACTGTATAAATAAGAGTGTGCATTTAAAACAATGCATTACTTGTTCAGTCTCACATGTTGGTGGCAGTAGCTGCTCATATTGTTTTATTTTATGCAAAAATAAAATACAGTTAAAAAAAATAGTGCCGTAAAACATGTAAATCTAAATTTAGGAAAATGGATGCATAAAAAAAAAATCTGGATTCCAGCAGTAGATGAAACCTGCAAACCTCTGGCAAGGAATCATTTATATTGCTATAAAGTTTTTTTTTTTTTCCATTACATTTTTTTATTGAAGTTGTGAGGATACATAGCATACAACTTTCGTCCATGGAGGATAATAGCATCATAAACAGTAATTACATCAAAGCAGGTAAAACATTGAAATGAACAAGCAGTGAGGAAGACCCCTGTTATGTCTTGATATGTTATGTAGAAAGGTTTTGGACAAGCTAAAATGGAACTTAATTATTATTATTTTTTAATTTTTTAATTTTATCTTCTGACTATGGCAGTTCTGTAATCTATTAATGGTGGAATGTGGGGGGTTGGTATTTGCCTTGGCCAATCATGGACCAAGGTACATAGATGGGGGGGGGGTTCAGCGGGCAAGAGCCGCTCAATATAAAGGGGAAGTATGGGGGGGGCGGGGCTTTCTAAGATAGCTATATAAAATACGGCAGAATCTTTAGACTATAGGTTTTAAATTAATGAGCTAAATTGTGTGAGGTAGGCCAGAATGATATATAGTATGAAATGAGAGGTAGGGTTATTAAGATAATTAAAAACAGGTTGCAGGGTATATTAGTATACTGTACCAAATTGTATATCTATAGTCATAAGAAGAGTTTTCTCAAAAAAATGTATCGGCTATCGGATAACTTGCACAGCAAACACATATAGTAGCGACCAGGATCTATAAGCATATGACTCCATAATGGAAATATATACATGTTCCATATAGGAACAGTTTAGAGCTATTTGTGAAAGTGTTTGTCAGAGTCATCAAGATGCAAAGAGCAACAATTGAGGGATATGCTATAGGTACCAATATTGTTTAAACGTATCTAGTGTCTACCTTAAGGATCTGATATAGAGGCCCAAGGAGATGTAGATACAAATGAAATTCAAGAGAGAGAGAGCTAAGAAATGGCCGCTGTACATAATTAAACATAACAATAATACAGTATAAATACTTAACAAATTAACCATTTAGTTATATTTCACTATTACAATAAAAATTACTGTAGTATTGTAACCCAGTGTGTAAATACTATATCTATACATCTTCTCACCTTTGCCAGGGAAGTGCATCGTGAAGCTAGTGGAACATATACTATCCAGTTTAGAATGTATAATATGTTTAGTGTGTTATGATCTAACAAAAAGTTTTTAACTCGTGGAGTCTTAAATGTAAGTAGTTCAGTATATAGGAGTTACATGCAGTGTTTTGTCGTCTCAAAAACAGAAATAGTATAATATAAGGATAACCTATAAAACACAAGTGATGAATAACGACATTAGCAATGAGATAGGATAAGGAGGGTATATGTGGAATTACTCTTGAGTCATGGACAAAGGTGGGAAATACGTCTATTGAACTTGGCCATTCCTATAAAAAGTTACAACATCAAAGCTTAATATATAATTAAGGTTACCATATAGCGTAATACAACTCTCCTAAAACTATTTGTATTAAAACATATATAACCTAGCTGAGAGAAATGTATGGTGCATATGAGATCACACTAACAGAGGTCGTAGTTCTTAAAATATGTATGACAGGACCCTGGTATAAAGGCAATAGTTCTTTTTACCTCCGTAGAAGACCAACTGGTGTTAGGAGACTAACAGATGGAGTGTAGAGTAAGACTGTTAAGTCACTGAGGTTGTGGTGTATTGGGGAGACATGGGCTAATGAGACCAAACTTAAAGGGTTGTATGAATAACACTAAATACAATATCAGAAATATGTTACTTCTTCATTAAGTACAGTACTAGTTTAAAACATATGATGTCACAGGCTTGAGAGGTAGTGTCTCATAGGTTAAGTGAGCAGGTATTATAGGCACCAGGCAAGTCTGCAAAGACAATACATGCAGACTATCGTGCTAACACTCAATACAGAGATTTTAACATTGACCTCTTAGTAATAATAAATAAGTGACTGTGAATCCTGCAATACATTCTAGAAGGTAAATATTGTCTGCTGTATAGTTAAAATGTATGGTGTGTCATATTCCCAAACATGATGCAAAGATAATATAGTGAAACCATAAACAACCTGCCTAGATATAATATAGGGTCACAAGATAAATTATACACTCATTTAGCTGCAACATATTTCTGCTGATAGATATACATGCATGTTAATCTGTCTCTGGGTGGCCAAGAAACAGTATAATGGCGAGCTAGATGTAGTTTCTGGTGTGTGACTGTCATGAAGACCAGCTCTAATGGTTCTGTAAGAAGACACCACCAAATTTCTCAACAGAGTTTTACTTTAAACGATTGGTTGAAACAGTCCTGCAGCTTAAGCATAAGCCTTCCTATAAGCAGTGGACATGTCCCCACAGAGGAATGCCTGGCTTTTAGTCAGGGGAATATGCGTGCATATGATCTTATGACCCCCAGCAATCCAACTGCCTTAACTTGACCGAAAGCAAACAATATGGTATATGAAACATTGAGTGTCCAAATTTAGCTGAAGGATATCTGGGGTAATATAAATATCCCCTAGTAGGTGTGGAAAGGGGCAGGTTAAGAAAGCCAACGGTATAGGATTAAGTGTCCCAGGAGAGGTAGGGCAGAGATGGATAATAGCGCACCAGTTTGGGGTTGAGAGACTGTTCAGAAGTCTAAGTGATCCCAGGGCCCATGAGATTAAGAAAGGCCATATGTAAGACGACCCCACAGCCCAAATATGTATAAGCACCAACCCCATGTCGGCTCTGAAAGAGCAAAAGCCTAAGTGATTGTCTCGCTAACCAACTCCGATTCTGAAATGAGGCCATGAGGGGATTTCTGCATAGGCCAGAATATAAATTAACCCATCGTGCCTGGAAAGGGGCTCCTGATGCCGAGAGACCGGCTCAACTGTAGAGATCCATAGATCAGCGGAGAAGCTGTAAAAATGTTGCTCTCCCTTTTTCTTTCCCAGGTTACCAAGGCTTCTCCGCATGTGAATTTGAGGGGCCTGTGGGGAGAGATATTGCGATTTTGATTGCAGATGTCTACAGGATTGCACGAACATTGCATAGGCTCTGTCTTAGTTGATGGACTCGTAACAAATTTGTCTGGTATTTCAGCCTCTGCTATACCCCTGGCTGACCAACTGTTAAGGCCATCAGTCTCTTGTCGGGCACCGGTCACCTCCCACATGGCCGGAGTTGAGGCAAGGAGCACAAGACTTACTTGTGAGTTTCTTGGCATGCGGACCGATTCAGCTTCTCCCGCGTAAGTGTTCATCCCTATTGACTCTTCCCTCTTCTGTACTTTAGCCGCAGCATGCATCTCTGACGTAAAATGGCCGATTCCACGTGCATATCCCTCAGCATGTTCGTGAGGCTTTCAAATCCCTCAGACATCTTTAGTTCCAGGCTCTGCAATAACTTGCAAATAATTATATCTTCGTCCTCCATGTTCGCAGAGCTTTGTTGTCACAATAGCGAAAAGGTTGCTGTTAGACCTCGAGTAACCAGGGGGGAGGAAAGGATCATCTAGCAGATGACTGTCACAGGGTGTTTTAATATTTCAGCTCTCCATGGTCATACTGATAGTGATCCTAGTCTTCCCCTTAGTATCATAGCATCCACTTCTGCAAAAAATAGTTGCCAAATAGTAGGTAAAGATGATTTTTAACATTGAGATAGCAGGAGCTCTCTCTCCATGCGTCTGTTCTTGTCGGCGGTTAGCTCTGCCCCCCTGATATAACGTTTTTAAGGGCATGTGGGGGTGTGGAAGGCCAGGGGATCTGATCTGATGGACAGTGTCGGTATTCGACTGACAGTGAGGATGCAAGGTCAGGAATCTGATCAGACGTCTCATAGTATGTAGTTGAAAAACCATAGGGACAGGGAGATATGGTTCTCATTGGGGTTCCAGAGCCTTTTTGAGTATGGAGCTGATAGAAAAATGGCATGGTAGTTAGAGTGTGCTATGAGGCTTACTAGAAAGTGCAGTGAGTGTCCTGGGCAATGCAGTGGTGTGGTAATTATAAGGGCTTAGTTAAAGAATGAGGCCAATAAAAAGTTTAACAATGGACTATTATGGGAATAATAGGAACAGTTGCAAAGTTATAGAGTAAGCAGAGTCTGTGGATGACTAGTGATGTCGCGAACCTAAAAATTTCGGTTCGCGAACGGCGGACTCGAACTTCCGCTACTGTTCACGAACCGGCGAACCGCACAAACCGCCATTGACTTCAATAGGCAGGCGAACTTTAAAACCAACAAGGACTCTTTCTGGCCACAATAGTGATGGAAAAGTTGTTTCAAGGGTACTAACACATAAATTGCATAGTTAATGCAGAGTCTGCTTTTAACCCATAAAGGGCCTAAATCACCTAACATTCCTAAATTGTTTGGAATAACGTGCTTTAAAACATCAGTTATGATGTTGTATCGATCAGGTAGTGTAAGGGTTACGCCCGCTTCACAGTGACAGACCAAACTCTCCGTGTAACGCACCGCAAACAACCGCAAACAGTCCATTTGCACAACCATGAGATAGATAGATTTGATAGATAGATACATAGATTACATAGCTCAATAGATGCAATATACATATGATAGATACAAATTACATAGATCAATAGATGCAATATACATTTGATAGATACGAATTATATAGATCAAGAGATGCACTATACATTTGATAGATACGAATTACATAGATCAAAAGATGCAATATACATTTTATAGATACAAATTACATTGATCAATAGATGCAATATACATTTGATAGATACGATTGATAGATTTGATAGATAAATAGATAGATTTGAAAGATATATAGTTTCCCTGACAGAGTATAACAATAAGACATGCGGTCTGGGACCCGTGGTGTGTTAAGTAGTACTATTCTTAGCAGTTTACTACTACCTGTTACTCCCCCTATCGGGGGAGGTCTATATGGCCTGCATTTTTGGAACAGGGAGATGGAAGAAGATGATTGGTCTGTCCTCCTACTTCAAATTTGTCCTAAACACAAGTGGCTGTCTCAAAACAGTCCGGCCACGAGATAGATTTGATAGATAGATATACATAGATTGATAGTTAGATAGAATCAATAGAAGATAAATAGATAGATTTGATAGATATATAATTACCCTGAAAAAGTATAATAATAAAACATGCGGTCTGGGACCCATGGTAACTAGGTTGCGTTAAGTAGTACTATTGTTAGCACTTTAATCCCTGTTACTCCCCCTATCGGGGAGGTCTATATGGCGTGCATGATTACCCTGACAAAGTATAACAACAAGACACGCGGTCTGGGACCCATGGTAACTAGGTTGTGTTAAGTAGTACTGTTCTTAGCAGTTTAATCCCTCTTACTCCCCCTATCGGGGGAGGTCTATATGGCCTGCATGATTACCCTGACAAAGTATAACAACAAAACATGCGGTCTGGGACCCATGGTAACTAGGTTGTGTTAAGTAGTACTATTCTTAGCACTTTCATCCCTGTAACTCCCCCTATCGGGGGAGGTCTATATGGCCTGCATGATTAACCTGACAAAGTATAACAACCAAACATGCGGTCTGGGACCCATGGTGGTACTGGTATAACTAGGTTGTCTTAAGTAGTACTATTCTTAGCAGTTTAATCCCTGTGATTGGTCTGTCCTCCTACTTCAAATTTGTCAAAAACACAAGCGGCTGTCTCAAAACAGTCCGGACACGAGATAGATAGTTTTGATAGATAGATATACATAGATTGATAGTTAGATAGAATCAATAGAAGATAAATAGATAGATTTGTTAGATATATAATTACCCTGACAAAGTATAATAATTAAACATGCGATCTGGGACCCATGGTAACTAGGTTGTGTTAAGTAGTACTATTCTTAGCACTTTAATCCCTGTAACTCCCCCTATCGGGGGAGGTCTATATGGTCTGCACGATTACCCTGACAAAGTATCACATCAAGACATGCGGTCTGGGACCCATGGTAACTAGGTTTTGTTTATATTAGTACTATTCTTAGCACTTTAATCCATGTTACTGTGTAGGTCTATATGGCCTGCATGATTACCCTCAGAAAGTATAACAACAAGACATGCGGTCTGGGACCCATGGTAATTAGGTTGTGTTTAGTAGTACTATTCTTAGCACTTTAATCCCTTTTACTCCCCTTATTGGGGGAGGTCTATATGGCCTGCATGATTACCCTTACGAAGTATAATAACAAGACATGCAGTCTTGGACCCATGGTAACTAGGTTTTGTTTATACAGGGAGTGCAGAATTATTAGGCAAGTTGTATTTTTGAGGATTAATTTTATTATTGAACAACAACCATGTTCTCAATGAACCCAAAAAACTCATTAATATCAAAGCTGAATATTTTTGGAAGTAGTTTTTAGTTTGTTTTTAGTTTTAGCTATTTTAGGGGGATATCTGTGTGTGCAGGTGACTATTACTGTGCATAATTATTAGGCAACTTAACAAAAAACAAATATATACCCATTTCAATTATTTATTTTTACCAGTGAAACCAATATAACATCTCAACATTCACAAATATACAATTCTGACATTCAAAAACAAAACAAAAACAAATCAGTGACCAATATAGCCACCTTTCTTTGCAAGGACACTCAAAAGCCTGCCATCCATGGATTCTGTCAGTGTTTTGATCTGTTCACCATCAACATTGCGTGCAGCAGCAACCACAGCCTCCCAGACACTGTTCAGAGAGGTGTACTGTTTTCCCTCCTTGTAAATCTCACATTTGATGATGGACCACAGGTTCTCAATGTGGGGTTCAGATCAGGTGAACAAGGAGGCCATGTCATTAGATTTTCTTCTTTTATACCCTTTCTTGCCAGCCAAGCTGGGGAGTACTTGGACGCGTGTGATGGAGCATTGTCCTGCATGAAAATCATGTTTTTCTTGAAGGATGCAGACTTCTTCCTGTACCACTGCTTGAAGAAGGTGTCTTCCAGAAACTGGCAGTAGGACTGGGAGTTGAGCTTGACTCCATCCTCAACCCGAAAAGGCCCCACAAGCTCATCTTTGATGATACCAGCCCAAACCAGTACTCCACCTTGCTGGCGTCTGAGTCGGACTGGAGATCTCTGCCCTTTACCAATCCAGCCACGGGCCCATCCATCTGGCCCATCAAGACTCACTCTCATTTCATCAGTCCATAAAACCTTAGAAAAATCAGTCTTGAGATATTTCTTGGCCCAGTCTTGACGTTTCAGCTTGTGTGTCTTGTTCAGTGGGGGTCGTCTTTCAGCCTTTCTTACCTTGGCCATGTCTCTGAGTATTGCACACCTTGTGCTTTTGGGCACTCCAGTGATGTTGCAGCTCTGAAATATGGCCAAACTGGTGGCAAGTGGCATCTTGGCAGCTGCACGCTTGACTTTTCTCAGTTCATGGGCAGTTATTTTGCGCCTTGGTTTTTCCACATGCTTCTTGCGACCCTGTTGACTATTTTGAATGAAACGCTTGATTGTTCGATGATCACGCTTCAGAAGCTTTGAGCTGCATCCCTCTGCAAGATATCTCACTATTTTTGACTTTTCTGAGCCTGTCAAGTCCTTCTTTTGACCCATTTTGCCAAAGGAAAGGAAGTTGCCTAATAATTATGCACACCTGATATTAGGGTGTTGATGTCATTAGACCACACCCCTTCTCATTACAGAGATGCACATCACCTAATATGCTTAATTGGTAGTAGGCTTTCGAGCCTATACAGCTTGGAGTAAGACAACATGCATAAAGAGGATGATGTGGTCAAATACTCATTTGCCTAATAATTCTGCACTCCCTGTATTAGTACTATTCTTAGCACTTTAATCCCTTTTACTCCCCCTATCGGGGGAGGTCTATACGGCCTGCCTGATTACCCTCACCAAATATAACCACAAGACATGCGGTCTGGGACCCATGGTAACTAGGTTGTGTTAAGTAGTACTGTTCTTATTAGTTTAATACCTGTTACTCACCCTATCGGGGGAGGTCTATACGGCCTGCCTGATTACCCTGACCCATGGGACCCATGTTAACTAGGTTGTGTTTATATTAGTACTATTCTTAGCACTTTAATCCCTTTTACTCCCCCTATCGGGGGAGGTCTATACGGCCTGCCTGATTACCCTCACCAAATATAACAACAAGACATGCGGTCTGGGACCCATGGTAACTAGGTTGTGTTAAGTAGTACTGTTCTTAGCAGTTTAATACCTGTTACTCACCCTATCGGGGGAGGTCTATATGGCCTGCATGATTACCCTACCAAAATATAATAATAAGACATGCGGTCTGGGACCCATGGTAACTAGGTTGTGTTTTAAGTAGTACTATTCTTAGCACTTTAATCCCTGTTACTCCCCCTATCGGGGGAGGTCTATATGGCCTGCATGATTACTCTGACAAAGTATAACAACAAAACATGCGGTCTGGGACCCATGGTAACTTTGTTGTGTTAAGTAGTACTATTCTTAGCATTTTAATCCCTGTTACTCCCCCTATCGGGGGTGGTCTATATGGCCTGCATGATTACCCTCACCAAAATATAACAACAAGACATGTGGTCAGGGACCCATGGTAACTAGGTTGTGTTTATATTAGTACTATTCTTAGCACTCTAATCCCTGTAACTCCCACTATCGGGGGAGGTCTATACGGCCTGCCTGATTTATACAGCCTGCCTGATTACCCTCACCAAATCTAACCACAAGACATGCGGTCTGGGACCCATGGTAACTAGGTTGTTTTAAGTAGTACTGTTCTTAGGGTGAGTAACAGGTATTAAACTGCTATCGGGGGAGGTCTATATGGCCTGCATGATTACCCTACCAAAATATAATAATAAAACATGCGGTCTGGGACCCATGGTAACTAGGTTGTGTTAAGTAGTACTATTCTTTGCACTTTAATCCCTGTTACTCCCCCTATCGGGGGAGGTCTATATGGCCTGCATGATTACCCTGACAAAATATAATAATAAGACATGCGGGCTGGGACCCATGGTAACTTGGTTGTGTTAAGTAGTACTATTCTTAGCACTTTAATCCCTGTTACTCCCCCTATCGGGGGAGGTCTATATGGCCTGCATGATTACCCTCACCAAAATATAACAACAAGACATGCAGTCAGGGACCCATGGTAACTAGGTTGTGTTTATATTAGTACTATACTTAGCACTCTAATCCCTGTAACTCCCCCTATCGGGGAGGTCTATATGGCCTGCCTGATTACCCTCACCAAATATAACAACAAGACATGCAGTCTGGGACCCATGGTAACTAGGTTGTGTTAATTTGTACTATTCTTAGCACTTTAATCCCTTATACTCCCCCTATCGGGGGAGGTCTATACGGCCTGCCTGATTACCCTCACCAAATATAACAACAAGACGTGCGGTCAGCGAACAATGGTAAGGTTACTTCCTTTTGCACAATCAAGTATACCAGTTGCAGACAGAGGTTCTGACCCTGCATTATGGCTGCACCTCTCCCTAAAAGAGGGATCTGTTACAGAGTCTGTGGGCCTGTATACAAAGAGCTGGCCTGCCTGAAAGGAGCAGCAAGGCAGTACAGGTCGTTCTCCTTCAGCCTTTTTATACGATGGCCCACGACCCTCAACAGGCACAACAGCATGAAACACCACATATGCCATCCTTTTGCACAATAGAGTACAGGTATGGCATCCATTTTAGGAACCCAGAGATAATTTTTAGGAACCGGGAGATGGAAAAAGATGCTTTGACATCCAGTACAGGTCGTTCTCCTTCCGCCTTTGTAGACGAGGGTCCAGGACCCTCAACAGACACAACAGCAGGAAACACCACCTATGCCATCCTTTTGCACAATAGAGTACAGGTATGGCATCGATTTTAGGAACCCAGAGATAATTTTTAGGAAGTACACCCAGTACAGGTCGTTCTCCTTCAGCCTTTTTATAAGAGGGTCCAGGACCCTCAACAGAAACAACAGCAGGAAACAGCACATATGCCATCCTTTTGAACAATAGAGTACAGGTATGGCATTGATTTTAGAAACCTAGAGATAATTTTTAGTAACCAGAAAATTGAACAAAAAAAATGATTGGACACCCAGTACACTTCGTTCTCCTTCAGCCTTTTTATACGAGGGTCCCGGACCCTCAACAGAAACAAAAGCAGGAAACACCACATATGCCATCCTTTTGAATAATCCAGTACAGGTATGGCATTGATTTTAGAAGCCCGGAGATAATTTTTAGGAACCGGAGATGGAAAAAGATGCTTGGACAGAACTTCCAGTACAGGTCGTTCTCCTTCAGCCTTTTTATAAGAGGGTCCAGGACCCTCAGCAGAAACAACAGCAGGAAACAGCACATATGCCATCCTTTTGAACAATAGAGTACAGGTATGGCATTGATTTTAAAAACCCGGAGATAATTTTTAGAAACCGGGAAATTGAACAAAAAAAATGATTGGACACCCAGTACACTTCGTTCTCCTTCAGCCTTTTTATACAAGGGTCCCGGACCCTCAATAGAAACAGCAGCAGGAAACACCACATATGCCATCCTTTTGAACAATCCAGTACAGGTATGGCGTCCATTTTAGGACCCCAGAGATAATTTTTAGGAACCGGGAGATGGAAAAAGATGCTTGGACAACCAGTACACTTTGTTCTCCTTCAGCCTTTTTAGACAAGGGTCCAGGACCCTCAACAGAAACAACAGCAGGAAACACCACATATGCCATCCTTTTGAATAATCCAGTACAGGTATGGCATCAATTTTAGGAACCCAGAGATAATTTTTAGGAACCGGGAAATTTAAAAAAAAAAACATGATTGGAGACCCAGTACACTTCGTTCTCCTTCAGCCTTTTTATACGAGGGTCCCGGACCCTCAACAGAAACAACAGCAGGAAACACCACATATGCCATCCTTTTGAATAATCCAGTACAGGTATGGCATCAATTTTAGGAACCCAGAGATAATATTTAGGAACCGGGAAATTTAAAAAAAAAAACATGATTGGAGACCCAGTACACTTCGTTCTCCTTCAGCCTTTTTATACGAGGGTCCCGGACCCTCAACAGAAACAACAGCAGGAAACACCACATATGCCATCCTTTTGAATAATCCAGTACAGGTATGGCATCGATTTTAGGAACCCGGAGATAATTTTTAGGAACCGGGAAATTTAAAAAAAAACATGATTGGACACCCAGTACACTTCGTTCTCCTTCAGTCTTTTTATACGAGGGTCCCGGACCCTCAACAGAAATGACAGCAGGAAACACCACATATGCCATCCTTTTGAATAATCCAGTACAGGTATGGACTCGATTTTAGGAACCGGGAAATAAATAAAAAAAACATGATTGGACACCCAGTACAGGTCGTACTCCTTCAGCCTTATTATACGAGGGTCCCGGACCCTCAACAGAAACAACATCAGGAAACACCACATATGCGATCCTTTTGAACAATAGAGTACAGGTATGGCATCCATTGTAGAAACCCGGAGATCATTTTTAGGAACCGGGAAATTGAACAAACAAACCATGCTTGGACACCCAGTACAGGTCGTTCTCCTTCAGCCTTTTTATAAGAGGGTCCAGGACCCTCAACAGAAACAACAGCAGGAAACACCACATATGCGATCCTTTTGAACAATAGAGTACAGGTATGGCATCCATTGTAGAAACCCGGAGATCATTTTTAGGAACCGGGAAATTGAACAAAAAACCATGCTTGGACACCCAGTACAGGTCGTTCTCCTTCAGCCTTTTTATAAGAGGGTCCAGGACCCTCAACAGAAACAACAGCAGGAAACAGCACATATGCCATCCTTTTGAACAATAGAGTACAGGTATGGCATTGATTTTAGAAACCTGGAGATAATTTTTAGTAACCGGAAAATTGAACAAAAAAAATGATTGGACACCCAGTACACTTCGTTCTCCTTCAGCCTTTTTATACGAGGGTCCCGGACCCTCAACAGAAACAACAGCAGGAAACACCACATATGCCATCCTTTTGAATAATCCAGTACAGGTATGGCATTGATTTTAGAAGCCCGGAGATAATTTTTAGGAACCGGAGATGGAAAAAGATGCTTGGACAGTACACCCAGTACAGGTCGTTCTCCTTCAGCCTTTTTATAAGAGGGTCCAGGACCCTCAGCAGAAACAACAGCAGGAAACAGCACATATGCCATCCTTTTGAACAATAGAGTACAGGTATGGCATTGATTTTAAAAACCCGGAGATAATTTTTAGGAACCGGGAAATTGAACAAAAAAAATGATTGGACACCCAGTACACTTCGTTCTCCTTCAGCCTTTTTATACGAGGGTCCCGGACCCTCAATAGAAACAACAGCAGGAAACACCACATATGCCATCCTTTTGAACAATCCAGTACAGGTATGGCGTCCATTTTAGGACCCCAGAGATAATTTTTAGGAACCGGGAGATGGAAAAAGATGCTTGGACAACCAGTACACTTCGTTCTCCTTCAGCCTTTTTAGACAAGGGTCCAGGACCCTTAACAGAAACAACAGCAGGAAACACCACATATGCCATCCTTTTGAATAATCCAGTACAGGTATGGCATCAATTTTAGGAACCCAGAGATAATTTTTAGGAACCGGGAAATTTAAAAAAAAAACATGATTGGAGACCCAGTACACTTCGTTCTCCTTCAGCCTTTTTATACGAGGGTCCCGGACCCTCAACAGAAACAACAGCAGGAAACACCACATATGCCATCCTTTTGAATAATCCAGTACAGGTATGGCATCGATTTTAGGAACCCGGAGATAATTTTTAGGAACCGGGAAATTTAAAAAAAAACATGATTGGACACCCAGTACACTTCATTCTCCTTCAGTCTTTTTATACGAGGGTCCCGGACCCTCAACAGAAACAACAGCAGGAAACACCACATATGCCATCCTTTTGAATAATCCAGTACAGGTATGGCATCGATTTTAGGAACCGGGAAATAAATAAAAAAAACATGATTGGACACCCAGTACAGGTCGTACTCCTTCAGCCTTATTATACGAGGGTCCCAGACCCTCAACAGAAACAGCAGGAAACACCACATATGCGATCCTTTTGAACAATAGAGTACAGGTATGGCATCCATTGTAGAAACCCGGAGATCATTTTTAGGAACCGGGAAATTGAACAAAAAACCATGCTTGGACACCCAGTACAGGTTGTTCTCCTTCAGCCTTTTTATAAGAGGGTCCAGGACCCTCAACAGAAACAACAGCAGGAAACACCACATATGCCATCCTTTTGCACAATAGAGTACAGGTATGGCATCCATTTTAGAAACCCGGAGATAATTTTTAGGAACCGGGAGATGGAAAAAGATGCTTGGACAACCAGTACACTTTGTTCTCCTTCAGCCTTTTTAGACGAGGGTCCCGGACCCTCAACAGAAAACACAGCAGGAAACACCACATATGCCATCCTTTTGCACAATAGAGTACAGGTATGGCATTGATTTTAGGAACCCGGAGATAATTTTTAGGAACCGGGAATATTGAACAAAAAACGTGCTTGGACACCCAGTACAGGTCGTTCTCCTTCAGCCTTTTTATACGATTGCCCACGACCCTCAACAGGCACAACAGCATGAAACACCACATATGCCATCCTTTTGCACAATAGAGTACAGGTATGGCATTGATTTGAGGAACCTGGAGATAATTTAGAGGAACCAGGAATATTGAACAAAAAACGTGCTTGGACACCCAGTACAGGTCGTTCCCCTTCAGCCTTTTTATACGATGGCCCACGACCCTCAACAGGCACAACAGCATGAAACACCACATATGCCAACCTTTTGCACAATAGAGTACAGCTATGGCATTGATTTGAGGAACCCGGAGATAATTTTTCGGAACCGTGAGATGGAAAAAGATGCTTGGTCGGTCCTCCTACTTCAAATTTGGGGCACTGCGCGTGCAATGCACTGTGCCACCAGATATGAGTGGTGTGTTAAGTAGTACTATTCTTAACAGTTTAATCACTGTTATGTGCCTTTTTTTTTGGTTTGAGTTTTGTAGCCACAGTGCAGCACCAGAGACCAGAAAAATTAGGCATGTACAAATGCCTGAAAAATTTATGTTTATAAAACAGAAAGTGCCCTAAAACCTTGCGGCTTGAACACTAGTTGTTGGCGGATAAGTCACGGAAGTCATCCTGCATTATAAGAAAAAAAAAAGCCAGTGTGTGTACCATTTGTAGCCCAAGGCAGCTCATCTCATCATCAGGCCTTTTTTACTCAAATGTATAGCCCAATGTCAGTCTCTTCAGGATCCATCCTTCATTCATTTTAATAAAGGTGAGATAATCAAGACTTTTTTGACCTAGGCGACTTCTCTTCTCAGTGACAAAACCTCCTGCTGCACTGAAGGTCCTTTCTGACAGGACACTTGAAGCGGGGCAGGCCAGGAGTTCAATTGCAAATTGGGATAGCTCAGACCACAGGTCAAGCCTGCACACCCAGTAGTCAAGGGGTCCATCGCTCCTCAGAGTGTCGAGATCCGCAGTTAATGCTAGGTAGTCTGCTACCTGCCGGTTGAGTCTTTCTCTGAGGCTGGATCCCGAAAGGCTGTGGCGATGCATAGGAGTTAAAAAGGTCTGCATGTCCTCCATCAACAACACATCAGGAAAGCGTCCTGTCCTTGCCGCCGTGGTCATGGGAGGAGGATTACTTTCATCTCTTCCCCTGTTAGATTCCCCTTGTGCTGTGACATCACCCTTATACGCTTGTGTAAAGCATAGTTTTTAATTTATTTTTTAAATGCTCCATCCTTTCCGACTTGCGGGAATTTGGTAACATTTCAGGCACTTTATGCTTATACCGGGGGTCTAGTAGCGTGGACACCCAGTACAGGTCGTTCTCCTTCAGCTTTTTTATACGAGGGTCCCTCAACAGGCACGACAGCATGAAAGACCCCATTTGCACAAGGTTGGATGCTGAGCTAATCATATCCCGTTCCTCGTCCTCACTGATGTCACTGAAGGTATCTTCTTCCCCCCAGCCACGTACAACACCACGGGTACCAGATAGGTGACAACAACGAGCACCCTGGGATGCCTGTTGTGCTTGGTCTTCCTCCTCAAAGCCACATTCCTCCTCTGACTCCTCTTCCTCACAATCCTCTTCCTGCGTTGCCGCAGGTCCAGCAAGCGATGCTGATAAGGCTGTTACTGGTGGTGATGGACACCAAAATTCTTCCTCTTCACGCTCATCTACGGCCTGATCCAGCACTCTTCGCAGGGCACACTCCAGGAAGAAAACAAATGGTAAGATGTCGCTGATGGTGCCTTCGGTGCGACTGACAAGGTTTGTCACCTCCTCAAAAGGACGCATGAGCCTACAGGCATTGCGCATGATCGTCCAGTAATTTGGCAAAAAAATCCCCAGCTCCCCAGAGGCTGTCCTAGCACCCTGGTCATACAAATACTCATAAACAACTTTTTCTTGTTGGAGCAGGCGGTCGAACATTAGGAGTGTTGAATTCCACAGTGTCGGGCTGTCGCAAATCAAGCGCCTCACTGGCAGGTTATTTCGACGCTGGATATCGGACAAGTGCGCCATGGCCGTGTAGGAACGCCTGAAATAGCCACACACCTTCCTGGCCTGCTTCAGGACGTCCTGTAAGCCTGGGTACTTATGCACAAAGCGTTGTACAATCAGATTACACACATGTGCCATGCACGGCACATGTGTCAACTTGCCCAATTTCAATGCCGCCACCAAATTACTTCCATTGTCAGAAACAACCTTGCCAATCTCCAGTTGGTGCGGAGTCAGCCACTGATCCACCTGTGCGTTCAGGACGGACAGGAGTGCTGGTGCGGTGTGACTCTCCGCTTTCAGGCAAGTCAACCCCAAGACGGCGTGACACTGCCGTATCCGGGATGTTGAATAGTACCTGGGGAGCTGGGGGGGTGCCGTTGATGTGGAGCAAGACGCAGAAGCAGAAGAGGACTCAGCCGAGGAAGAGGTTATGGAAGAGGATGGAGTAGGAGGAGTAGAGGAGGTAGCAGCAGGCCTGCCTGCAAGTCGTGGCGGTGTCACCAACTCCTCTGCAGAGCCACGCATTCCATGCTTGTCAGACGTCAGCAGGTTTACCCAATGCGCAGTGTAGGTGATATACCTGCCCTGACCATGCTTTGCAGACCAGCTATCAGTGGTCATATGGACCCTTGCCCCAACGCTGTGTGCCAGACATGCCATTACTTTCGCACAATAGAGTACAGGTTTGGGATTGCCTTTTGTGAAAAGAAATTTCTGCCAGGTACCTTCCACTGCGGTGTCCCAATAGATACAATTTTTTTGAAAGCATCAGACTCCACCAGCTTGTATGGTAAAAGCTGGCGGGCTAAGAGTTCAGACAAGCCAGCTGTCAGACGCCGGGCAAGGGGGTGACTTTGGGAAATTGGCTTCTTACGCTCAAACATGTCCTTGACAGACACCTGACTGTGGGCAGATGACCAGGAACTGCTACGTAAGAGAGACTAAGTGGAGGATGGTTGAGAGGGGGCAAGGAGGACAGCAGTGGTTGACGTGGCTGAAGATGCTGGAGCAGGAGGAGGATGGTGGCTTTGAGTTTGTGTGCTGCTTCTACTCAAGTGTTTTTCCCATTGCGTTTGTGATGTGAGACCATGTGCCTTCGTAAAGCAGTTGTACTTAGGTGGGTGTTGGACTTCCCACGACTCAATTTCTTTTGGCACAGGTTGCAAATGGCATCACTGTTGTCAGAGGCAGACACACAAAAAAAATGCCACACTGCTGAGTTCTGCGATGACGGCATTCTGGTGGTGGCAACAGCATGCGTTGATTGGCGTCGGAGTGCTGTCTGGCTGACCCCGGGTGCCGATGCATGCTGTCTGACTGTGCCACTAGCTCCTTGCGACGACCTCCCCCTGCTTCCAACTCGTCTCCTCCTCCTCTCTGTCTCCACATCTGAACTTTCCCCCTCTTCTTCTTCTCTTCTAGCAGGCACCCACCTGACATCCACCGACACATCATCATCAACCGCTTCACTTGTATCTGACACATCAACAAAGGAAGCAGCAGCGGGTACAACATCATCATCATCATCACACCGTACCTCCATGTCTGTAATGCTTCCTGACTGAGACATATCACTGTTATCTACATCCTCTGTCAATGATGTTTGCGCATCACTCATTTCTTCTAACTGATGTGTCAATAACTCCTCTGACAGATCAAGTGAAGCGGCTGTGGTGCTAGTGTTGGTGGTGGCGACAGGCGGGCAAGTGGCACTGGTCACTTGAGAGGTGCCCAAAGCACAGCTGGAGGTGGATGGTGCGTCAAGGTTAGGAGGACTAGGAGTGGAAGCTGTAGAAGATTGGGTGTCCTGTGTTAGCCATTCAACTAGGTCCTCCTCAGAACTTTTCGTGTCCCCCCTGGCACCTGGCCTCTGAACAATGTGCATATTTTTAGAGTCTAAAGGAATCACAGCACCACGACGGCACCTGCGGGGTGGCCCTCCTCTGCCTGTCATTTTTTTTTAAATGTACACTTACAATACTACTAAACAAATTATGATTGGTGGCACAGGGCAAGTGGGCACAGTATACGCTGTGAGCCTGACACCAAAAAACAGACTGATGTTTCAAAGTCAAAAATATTAAAAGTACTGTGACAACAAATATTATTGGTGGCACTAGTTGGAAACGGCAAGTGGGCCTGGCACACACGCTGGCAACTGCAATTCAATGGCACTAGCAGACTGATGATTCACAGTAAAAAAAGTTTTTATTTTAAATATTTTCAAACCTGTTAGAACAAATATGATTGGTGGCACTAGTTGACTTGGCAAGTGGGCTTGGCACACACGCTAGGAGGAAGGCAACTGCAATTAGATTACACTAGATGACTGATGTTTCACAGTCAAAAATGTTTTTATTTTAAATATTTACAATACTGTTATAACAAATATGATTGGTGGCAGTAGTTGGCAGCAAGTGGGCCTGGCACACAGGCAACTGCAATTCAATGGCACTAGCAGACTGATGATTCACAGTCAAAAAAGTTTTTATTTTAAATATTTACAATACTGTTACAACAAATATGATTATACAAAAAGTTCAAGCAGCACCTCCACTTGTACAAAATTTTCAATTTTATTGTACCAAGACACAAAAATCCATGACGTTTCGGGCTCAAATGCCCTTAATCATATGAGTATTATGATTAAGGGCATTTGAGCCCGAAACGTCATGGATTTTTGTGTCTTGGTACAATAAAATTGAAAATTTTGTACAAGTGGAGGTGCCGCTTAAACTTTTTGTATAATCATATTTGTTGTAACAGTATTGTAAATATTTTTGTATATTCTGATTTGTTTGGAGCTTTGGCAGGAGCTCCTCAGGCTTGCACTCCCATCACCAGTGCTGGAAGATATTACCTTGTTTTACAACAAATATGATTGGTGGCACTAGTTGGCTAGTAGGCCTGGCACACACACTGGCAGGCAGGAAGGAAACTGCAATTCAATTGCACTAGCAGACTGATGATTCACAGTCTAAGAATTTTTTATTTTAAATATTTACAATATTGTTAGAACAAATATGATTGGTGTAACTAGTTGGCAAGTGGGCCTGGCACACACGCTGGCAGGCAGGCAGGCAACTGCAATTCAATTGCACTAGCAGACTGATGATTCATAGTCAAAAAAGTTTTGATTTTAAATATTTTCAAAACTGTTATAACAAATGATTGGTGGCAATAGTTGGCAGCAAGTGGGCTTGGCACACACGCTGGCAGGCAGGCAGGCAGGCAACTTCAATTAGATTACACTAGCAGACTGATCTTTCACAGTCAAATTTTTTTTTTTTTTTAAATATTTACACTACTGTTATAACAAATATGATTGGTGGCACTAGTTGGCAAGTGGGCCTGGCACACATGCTGGGAGGAAGGCAACTGCAATTAGATTACACTAGATGACTGATGTTTCTCAGTCAAAAAAGTTTTTATTTTAAATATTTACAATACTGTTATAACAAATATGATTGGTGGCACTAGTTGGCAAGTGGGCCTGGCACACACGCTGGCAGGCAGGCAACTGCAATTCAATTGCACTAGCAGACTGATGATTCACAGTCAAAAAAGTTTTTATTTTAAATATTTACACTACTGTTATAACAAATATGATTCGTGGCACTAGTTGGAAAGTGGGCCTGGCACACACGCTGGCAGACAGGCAACTGCAATTAAATAACAATAGCAGACTGATGTAAAAGCTTTTTTAAAAAAAAAAAGTTACACTAATGTTACAACAGATAGGAGTGCTGGCAGCCTGACACACAGGCTGGCACTAGTGGCAGGCTGGCCTGGCAACTAAAATTAAATAACACTAGAAGACTGATGTTTTTTTTTTACAAAATTTAAACTAATGTTACACCAGATAGGAGTGGTGGACTGGCACTGAGGATGGAAGTAGGCACAGTATATGCTGGCAGCCTGACACACAGGCTGGCACTAATGGCAGCCAGGCTGGCCTGGCAACTAATATTAAATAACACTAGAAGAGGACTGATGTAAAAAAAAAAAAAATAATTTACACTAATGTTACACCAGATATAAGTGGTGGAAAAAAGAGCTATTAATCACACTATATGGTGTGGGCCTGACACACAGGCCTGGTGTAAAATGAAATTAGATTACACTAGCAAAATGATTTAATTTTTTTTTTTTTAATTTACAATAATGTTTATGAGTGGTGGCTGGCACAGCAATTAACCACAGTATATGCTGTGTGAGCCTGAGACACAGGCCTGATAGAAAATGAAATTAGATTACACTAGCAAAATGATTTAAAAGTTTGGTTGTTTAAATTTACACTAATGTTAAGCAGATATGAGTGGTGGCTGCTGGCACAGAGCAATTAACCACAGTATATGCTGTGTGAGCCTGAGACACAGGCCTGATAGAAAATGAAATTAGATTAGACTAGCAAAATGATTTAAAAGTTTGGTTGTTTAAATTTACACTAATGTTAAGCAGATATGAGTGGTGGCTGCTGGCACAGCAATTAAACAACATTGTATGCTGTGTAAGCCTGACACGCAGGCCTGATAGAAAATGAAATTAGATTACACTAGCAAAATGATTTAAAAGTTTGGTTGTTTAAATTTACTCTAATGTTAAGCAGATATCAGTGGTGGCACTAATCACAGTATATGCTGTGAGCCTCACACACAGGCTGAAAGCCAGGCAAATGCAAATAAAATTACAAATAAAAAAAAAAATGACTGAAGTTATAGCCCTAAAAAGGGCTTTTTGGGGTGCTGTCCTTACAGCAGAGATTAGATGAGTCCTTCAGGACTGTAGTGGACACTAAATACACTAGCCTAGCTATCTATTTCCCTATAATGTCAGCAGCAGCAACACTAAAGCTCCTCTCACTAAGAAAGCAAAATCGTAATGAATCTAAAATGGCTGCTGCCAAGGAGCTGTGAGGGTCTGTGAGGGAGTGTCTGCTGCTGATTGGCTCAAATGTGTCAGAAGGTTGTGAGATACAGGGTCAAAGTTTCCTCAATGATGACACATAGGGGGCGGATCGAGCATTGCATATGTTCGCCCGCAGCGGCGAACGCGAACAAGCTATGTTCGCCGCGAACAGTTCACGACATCACTATGGATGACTAGGTTGTGCAGTGTTTATCTTATTGATCTACTTGATGAACTGCATGGAATAGTGAAGGGGAAGCTCTATAGTAAGTGTGAGTGCAAGTACAAGAGAATGGAGCAGTGCTGGAAACCAAAGTACCCTGTTTTAGATCTCCTTAGGGGTGGATTATTTGTTTAGTGCATTGTATAAAAAAAGGAGATACGTGAGGTCTTAGATGAGTGAAGGCACTACAGAATTATGTGTTGGAAGAGTGCAGTTCATGAGGGGATAAATGTTGATGGCAGAAGATATTAGTGGTTAGTATAATGCAGGGTTAATAAATGCAAAGCAGCTGTGGTTAAAAGACATTATTGTGGAGTTTATGAATTAAAATAGTATTTTTCTATACCCTACTTTAAACCAATGATAAGAACAGCAAGAGATTCCAAGAATGGTTCAACTTCCTCATACAGGATGCTAGAAATGTATTCCTTACTAACCCACTCGTTGTAGTTAGGCTCCTTGCAGTTAAAAATCCTTGTTTGTTTAAACAATAATAGATTAAGTAATTTGCCATGTCTGCCAGAGGTTTGGATCTGATTTTTCCTAGGCATTTGATATAACAAACTACTGATAAGTTGTCTTTATTGAGTAGTATAGAGCATTATGTCAGGTTATTTGCAAAGGTACTTGTTGTATGAAGGAATTTAGGTACTAGATATGTATAACCAGGGTCGGCTCCAGAACAAATGAAATGGTGGGGCATTTTTTTTGTTCACGAGGGGGCACACATTTACAAAGCATGTATGAGAGTCAAAATAAGAGCAGACTTACATATTCTGCAGCAAAGTGTAGCCATCTTGATATTTAAATTATAGCCAATGCCAGTATTAAAGGAATATATTGTAGAGGAGATGGGAGTAATTGAGTCTGGACAACTTTTCTCTTTTGGCACACAAACTCGTGTGTTGTTTAATTCCGAACTCAGGTACAATTACAACAAACGGTCTTTCACCGTTGCTCAAAAATGTATACACAAAATTAAAATATATACAGGTAACCACATGAGCAACAAAAAAGAGAGGTTTTCTGCAAAAATGTTCTCTACAGCTCAGCATACCCCTGTATCGTATTACAACAAATATTTTTTCAGTGCAACATTTTCCTGACCTTTACGCAAAGCCCTCTCACTGAGCAAATATTTATTAAACGCCTCTCCAGCTTCAACAGTCCCTATGTTATTCTAAGCAGCTGATTCAATACAGCTCACTTATCTCCCCATTGATTAGTGAATCAGCTTCCTATAATAACATAGGAATTGCTAAAGCTTTTACTAAATTGTGAAAATCAAACCTGATGACAATCACTTGTCACCACTCAAGGGGGTGCAAGCAGACCCAATGGTCCGATTAACACTATACAAAATAATCTAGTGTTAACAATATAAATCAATAGTAACAGTGCATATATAATGCTATGACTTATCAGTCCATAGGGTGATCAGTCTCTTTTGATGTGATATCCACTTGGACTTGCACCCATTGATGTCTTTATCCTCAGATGACGGCCGCTCCTTCCCAAAAAGAGGTCAAAAACAAATCTGTGATAGTGCAAACAAAACACAGAAGGGCGCCTCCTAGTGTGATATTGTACAAACTGTAACAAATTTACAATAGCAAATAGACCGGTACTCACAAGTGTGGCAGCACTCACTCGTGCTTAGTAACACCTACTGGGATCTCACAGTGTCCCAGCTCACTGCTCTTGGGCTCCCACACACCACCGTCTGGGGCGTTGTCTCCAACCTAAATTGTGCTCACTGTAATCCTTACGCTTACTTATTAAAGCATCACTTTATTATATCTCCTATTACTTCATATGTCTCTCTTACCTTTAAATATTGCTCAATGTAATATTGCTCCTTGTCTCTCTTTCTACTATTTTATATAACTGCTTTTTGTTACCTATTTCATATAAAAGCCCGGGTAATGTTTTGGTTTTGTTTGTTCCCCTGCACTGTCTGTGAATCCTGAATTTCCCTACTGCATGTCATTCTCAGAATATTCATTAATGCAATTTATACAGGCACTGTTCAAGCCAAATTTAATTTGTTCTGTGGAGTACAAGGATTTGAGGGTAATCAGACTCTTTCCATTCAGGCGATTGGATTTAGTGCTAATGAATCTCCACATAAGCCTACTGCAGTCCTGGACTGCCCTCTTCTCTAACCATGGAGATGCCCCAGCCCCTGCGGGCAGCACACATATGAAATCAGATTACTTCGCTAGGTGACATAGATATGAATATCCAGAAGGCCTCTAAGAAACTGCAGAAAGAGAGGCCTTCTGGTTATTCAAGTTGAGAACTAGAATTCCAGAAGGCCTGAATTCTGAGTATGACCTTATCAACTTTTGGCATTGAGTTTTTGCATCACTGCAATTGTGACACTTGGTATTTTACAAGGTAAAAAAATTAGGTTGCAAATGAAGGAGTAAAGGGCTATAGGTTTGGTGGGTCCACAGATGTCTCATTTAATATTAATTTTTAAAATATTCAGGCACGTCATAACTCCAGCTTTTAAGTGAAGTCTTTATTAACACCAAATATGGTTCGATTCTAATTCATCAGCAAATATTAAAGTGTAAACAGGCTTACTATTCTATATAAATAATTATTTATTTATTTATTTATAATCATAGAGAAAATAACCAATTTAGGATAAGTAGCTAGCATCTTGATAGGACAGAGGGTAGTTCACAAGAGATCGCAGAGTTGTATGTACACACTATTCGTTCCCTACCTTTGATACTTCAAAGATTTTGTTGTAGTCATGTAAATACATGACGGCGAAGTGTGTCCGGTGGGAGGAGGTGTGTACATCCAAAAGCCACGATCCGAGTAGGGCCAATCAGGAGTTGGGGGAGGGGCCTTTTGCAGACAGGGAGTTTTCGATAGGGGTTAGAGAGAAGGTGTGTTCCTTGGCCCCAATCAGAAGGAAGTAATAGTTTTTAAAGGCATGTGTATGCATTGTTTTACATAGAGGCTATGAGTACGGCCAAGAGCCGAAACATGTTAGCCATTGTTTAAATTTCTTACCTCCCGCAATAGAGGTTTCACCCAGGGTATTGTCACCCTTCATACTTTCATTTTAATTGTGGAACAATAAATTTTGTTTTTAACCCCACTCACTCGGTGCTCCTTACCATTTTTTGTGCTCTTACTATACATTGTAGCTAGATTAGGTTTTATTTTTATTTCACAGCTAAGTTTGTATTTTTTTTAACTAGGTAGAATAGTTACTAAATAGTTATTAACTATTTACTAACTACCTAGTTAAAATAAATACAAATTTACCTGTAAAATAAAACCTAATCTGTCTTACACTAACACCATAATTACATTAATTAAATAAATTACATTAATTAAATACAATTAACTAAATTAAAAAAAACAAACACTAAATTACACAATATAAAAAAGAAATGATCAAATATTTAAACTAATTGCACCTAATCTAATAGCCCTATCAAAATAAAAAAGCCCCCCCAAAAATAAAAAAACAACTCTTAGCCTAAACTACCAATAGCCCCAAGGAAATCAGCTCTTTTACCTGTAAAAAAAAAATACAATCACCCCCCAACAGTAAAACCCACTACCCACACAACCAAACCCCCCAAATAAAAACCTATATTAAAAACCTAAGCTCCCCATTTCCCTGAAAAGGACATTTGGATGGGCATTTAGCTCTTTTTCTGCCCAAACCCTAATCTAAAAATAAAACCCACCCAATAAACCCTTAAAAAAAACCTAACACTAACCCCCAAAGATCCACTTACAGTTTTTGAAGACCCAACATCCATCCACAGCGAAGCTGGCTGAAGTCTTCATCCAAGGGTCCATTTTGATTAATAAATACCCTTTTCCTCTATATTTATATCCCTTTATAATTAAGGTTTCAAGAGTGGCATTATCATTTATAGCTTGATTAAAAATGTGAGTAAGTGGACCAGGGATATCCAGAAGTTTGTCTATTTCCGTATGGGAGTCCCTCCTGGGCTGGATGTTTTTATTTGATTTATTTATTGATAACATGGGTTTTGGATTATTTGGCAGTTAATGAGGGCCTACAGCACTTTGTTCTAAGTGTGCCCCTTATATATTTGTCCAGTCGGGTTCTGAGATAATAATCAAGGTGGTTTGCTATGTTACCAGACGGAAACCATTTAGCTTGTTAAGGTTAAAAAAACTAGCTGAATTGTATTATCTTAAAATATGCCCACTTGGGGTTTGATTGTTAATGTGTATAGTGCTTGGTCTTTTCACATTGCTTGGCTCCCTGTCTGTTTCTGAAAAAGATTAATTAATTTAATCTTCTGATATATTTTGAATTAGAGTAACCTGAATGCATTTTTTTGTTATATTCTTGGAGTCCTCAGAGTCTGATTGGTCAGTTACTTTTTGAGCAGTATGATTTTGCCCTTTATGCACTTTATCAAGACAAGAGTTTATTAATTGATCTCTATTTTATTTGAAACACATATGCATATACTTTCTATTACCTTTTTTTTGGCAAGTAGAGCATCCGTAAGAAACTTCTAAAGCAGAAGAGGTATTTTTAACCACTGCATTAAATTTGTTGCTCATATTTTGTTTGCAGAAAGCAAAGTGATAATGAATTCTTTAATGCTAGATAGGTTGTCAATATTTAAATTCTCCTTGTTAAAAAAAAAAATTCAAATGACTGAAGACACAAGGTTAAAGGGACAGTCAACACCAGGATTTTTGTTGTTTTAAAAGATAAATAATCCCTTAATTACTCATTCCCCAGTTTTGCATAACCAACAATGTTACATTAATATACTTTTTTTTACCTCTGTGATTACCTTGTATCTAAGCCTCTGCAGACTGCCCCCTTATTTCAGTTATTTTGACAGACTTGCATTTTAGCCAATCAGTGCTCACTCCTCGGTAAATTCACGTGCATGAGCTCAATATTATCTATATGAAACACATGAACTAACGCCCTCTAGTTGTGAAAAACTGTCAAATGCAGAGGCGGCCATCCAGGTCTAAGAAATTAGCATATGAACCTCCTAGGGTTAGCTTTCAACTAAGAATACCAAGAGAACAAAGCAAAATTGGTGATAAAAGTAAATTGGAAAGTTGTTTAAAATTCTCTATCGGAATCATGAAAGTTTTTTTTTGGACTTGACTGTCCCTTTAAGTCTAGCAGCAAAATAGCACAAAGCTTTGTGGTTGTGGCCCAGCTCTGTGACAGATACACAGGAAAGAGTAGAGAACTATGGAGGAGGAAGAAGAAAGGTGATCTCTGAGAGCACTCTATGCTATAGGACTCTGAGCTATAGTGTAATGTGACCAGGATTTGTAGCACCTGGTGCTGCAGTTAGATTAAAAGTGAGGAAAAAAAAGAAAGGCCTGAATATAGTAAATAAAAGACAAAATATTCTAATTATGTACAAATCTGCAGGGGGCGGCATTGCACAAGCAGTTCACTAGAACTGCTTGTGCAATGATAAATGCCGACAGCGTATGCTGTCGACATTTTTCGTTGTGCAGCAGACATGAATCCGGTACAGCGGATCATGTCCACTGCACTTTGATAAATCGTCCCCTTTATGTTGAGTGAGAGTTTAGGTATGTATAAGAAAACAATTTTGCAATATACTTTCATTATGTATTTTTAAAACCTTAGGATTGTCTAATTCTCAGAGTTCGAAATGCACCCTGTTGATTTATCAAGTCTAATCCTGCTACATATTGTTCCCTAATTGGGTTTAACTGATAACAACTGCAAAACAATGCACTTTATACTACCTCTCAGCCAACCAGTGGCTGTCTCATCAGGCTTAATCCTGATGAATTTAAGCCTGATGAAACAGCCACTGGTTGGCTGAGAAACGCGTTGCTAATAATTTTGATCTTTTTAAAATAAAGTAACTTTGCTATACTTACTACTTGCTGCCATACAGCTTTTTCTAACCATCTATATTTCCTGGATTGCTGGGAGTTCCTGTTTACCGATTATCAGTCTACTGGGTGACTGTTTTATCCCAGTTTGCTCTTAATGCACCAAGGGAGGTGCTTCAACAAATGTTAGTTTAACTTCACCAAACTACACCTCTCTTATTTAAACAATAGTAGGCGATATTGGCACCCTTGTTGTTTTTTGTTCACATCACCTACAGATTACTGAACATCTACCGGAGGTCAGTCTGCTGGGTGGCTGAATTAGATCCCAGCCTGCCCCATCTGCACCACTAGGGGTGCTTCATCTAATGTGAGTGTATCCTTTACACATAAATTAATTATTGTATCAAACAATATTGGGCCATGTGGCGCTTCTGTCTTTTTATGTCATAAATGTTTTGTAATTACAAGGTGTTTACTGTCCCTTTAATGCTCTTTATATCCTTTGTTAAAAGAGCAGCCATGCGCTATTGAGAGGATGAGCCAATGACAAATGACATGTACAATGATCAATTGCACATGTCTACATAATTCTGCAACACTGAAAGACACAGCAATAAAATAAAACTGTATGTGTGAGAAATTGTATTTCTAAATACACATTTGCTTACAAAGTAGGAAGTCTAAAATGATTAATGTGTTGAACACAATCTATCGTTTCATAATTATCACCATTTCTTTCCTATGACATGGAGAGTCCATGACGACATTCCAATTACTAGTGGGATATTCAACTACTGGCCAGCAGGAGGAGACAAAGAGCACACCAGCAAAGCTGTTAAGTGTAACTTCCCTTACCCATGATCCCCAGTCATTCTCGTTGCCTTTGTCTATGGAGGATGTGCAAAGTTGGTGTCTGAAGAAATTTAATCCTTTTATGGGTACTTTTCACTGCAAGCAAGGATTAGGGGTTATGCTGTGTCTATGTCAATCTCTTTAGTAAGAGTAATGGTGGCTATTAGCAGTTAGAAAGCGGTGAGGTAGTATCTTTGCTTTATTTCTAACATTATTGCTACCCCTTCATAGAAAGCCAGAGTTGGTTACTCTGCTCTTTCTTTTTCTTCAGGTCCCTGATAGAGAATAGTGTCTATTTCACCTAAGAAGCTGTTCCTGCCCTGCAGCTGAAGGCCAAGGTCCCTATCGGGATGAAGTTTTTTCTGCCAGACCACGGGCTGCTGATAAAGCTGCAAGACTGGTAAGTCCCTTGATTACCTTTTCCCTCGGTGGCTTGTGGTCTAAGTGAGGGTAGGCTTAACGGCTAAGGATGGGGGACATTTGCCTGTTTTTAATTTATTCTTGGAGGGGCAGAAGCTATTGGAAACTTATGGCATTTTATCATTTGAAGCTTATAGTCTTTAGCTTCTGAATGCTGTTTGTTTTTTTTTGTTTAGAAAGATAGGTGTTGTGGTACAACTTTAAATAAATGGTACATACATTTAGGAAAACAGCTTTTTTTGTTTTACTTCTATAAGTGCGTACTTTAATCTCTCAGTGATGGTGGCGACATTTTAAGTCACAGATACGCTGTGATATTTCCCGCTTCGACACTTTCTGCTCCGTGAGTGTATGCAGTGTCTTACTAGAGAGAGATCTTCAGCTGTTGCACCTCTGTCTACATCGACGAGAGGAGACACATATTTAAAACCTGTATCAGTATTAGGTTTTCTTTTACTGTGATACGTTTTGAAGGTAAACTGTACCTGACACGCTAATAGCCGTTTGTCTATACTACATAATACAAACTCCTTGATCACTTCTTTAAAAACCTAAGAGTGAATAGAAGCTGCTTTTCATTTGGCCGCATTTCAGTCCCTCTTATCTCAGGCCTGAGTTTCACGGCTTATTTCTGTAGAGATTATACCTGCCGCCAGTGCCTGTGGCGGCGCTCTCTAATGGAGTACCAGTGTCTATATTGACAGGGCATAATGATACTCATTTTTCATAAACGGTAGATTATCCGCCACGGACTGTGTAAAGATCAGCTCCTACATAGATTTTGTCTCCAGCGCACTCATTTACTCTAGCGCTTCATATGGATCTATTAGAGGTATTTATATTATACTTCCCTAAATTTCTTTAATATTTTTTTTACACAGTTGTATTTATAAAGGTTTGCACCCTTATAATTTGAGTTGGACATGGGGCTGAATGTCTTGTCCCAGTTATTATTATTATTATGTTTAGGTAACATTATTCATGTTTTCTATCGCCATCTTGTTTCAGTTTAATGTAAGATTAAATTTTTGCTTAACAAATGTATTTGCCTTAGTTTGTCATGCTGCTTTTATTTATACGAAGTAAAAGATTTGTTTTACTTCTTATTTGGTCTTTTCTTTATAATACCTTTGATAATAAGGAGATTTCTTGCCTTTTTATAGCAGCATTCTTTAGTATGATTTTTTTTTTCCTAATCCTATTTACGGACTAATTTGTCTATGACATTATTGTTTGTCCTCTATCTATCTATCTTATATATATCGTTTGTCCTCTATCTATCTATCTTATATATATTGCTTACTGATCTTGGGACCTAATTTGCTTTGTAAGGTTTACCTAGTTTAGTATGGGGACTGAAGTATTTTTATATTCCTTAGTGATCTTTGGTCACTATGATGTTGGTTGCCTTGCTCTAGGTACATAGGCATAATAATTTTTTTCTTCATATTGATAGTTTTTTTTATCCAATGTCTATGATATAATCCTTTCTGAACAGGCTGATCTGTCTATGACTTCGGGTTCTATCGTATATATTGTATGTTAAGCATAGTTATTTCTGGTATCTAATGGTTTGGAAGTGAATGGCTTACTTAAGAAAGATGTTCTTTCTCAGGGGTTTTCAATTTCATCCATTCGCAAGTATTGCTGGAGTTGCAGATTGCAGCTTATTGAAGCAATGCTCTGTCTGGTATAGTTTCTGAAGCGACTACTTTAGAAGAGAACCTAGTTAGGATCACGGTTCAGAACCTTGTTAATATTTTTTTCTGTGATGCCAGCATGCAAGTTAAAGGGATATTTCCTTCCTCAGGTTAGGAAGAATTCCCAGATCCTGGGACCGGAAAAATAGTATCCCTATTAGGTTACAGAATAGGATTCAGGTCTTGCTTCTCCAGGGGCAGTTTTTTTCCTGTCTATGTTTCCTGCAGTCCAGACAAAGAGAGTGGTCTTCTTAATCTGCGTGAAGGACCTGTCTTCCCTGGGAGTGTTTGTTCCAGTTCCTGTAGATGAACGTGGTCAATTTTTTTCTTCTCAGATCTCAGGGTTCCATCAGTCAAAAACCTCTTTGTGGTTCCCAAAAGAGAGGTAACTTTTTGTCCCTTCCTAGCCTTAACGTGCTTTTACAAATTCCTCATGGTTCCGTCATTCAAGATGGAAATTATTCGATCCATTTTTTCCTGGGTTCAGGAAGGTCAGTTCATTATGACCATATACCTGAAGGACGCGTATCTCCATGTTCCCATTTCAGGAATCATCACCTTTTTCTGAGGTTTGCCTTTCGGGAAAAGCATTTCCAGTTTGTTGTACTCCGTTTGGTCTTGCCACGGCTCCCAGAATATTCACATAGGTTCTAGGGGCTCTTTTGGCAGTGGTCAGATCCCAGGGAATTGCTGTGGCACCTTTCCTAGACGACATCTTGGTTCAGGCGTCATCTTTTCAACTAGCTAATCTCATACAGAGATGTTGTTGTCTTTTCTTCGTCCCTACGGATGTAGGTGAATCAGAAAAAGAGTTCCATTGTTCCAGCTACAAAGGTGTGTTTCTTAGGGACAATCATAGTTTCCCTGCTCATGAATATTTTCATAACGGATCTCAGGAAATCCGAACTTTGTTCTTCATGCCTTTCTCTCCAGTCTGCTTTTCGCCCATCGGTGGCTCAATGCATGGAGATGATTGGTCTGATGATTGCTTCCATGGACATCATTCCTTTTGCTCGGTTCCATCTGAGACCTCTGCAACTATGTATGCTCAGTCAGTGGAACAGAGACCATTCAAATTTATCGCAGAGGATCTAGATCCCCTATCAAGAGACTATCTCGTGGTAGATTTCACAGGAAAATCTGTCTCGGGGCACTTGCTTCCCGAGACCTTCCTGGGTGATTGTAACTACAGACGCCAGCCTGTTTGGCTGGGGAGCAGTTTGGGGCTCTCTAAAGCTCAAGACCTGTGGACTCGGGAGGATTCTTCTATCCCCATAAACATCTTGGAGGAGAAGGGCTTGTTAGTTGAGAGCAATTTTCAATGCCTTGATAGCTTGGCCTCAATAATCTTTAGTCCGGTTTATCAGATTCCAATTGGACTTCATCACCTTAGTGGCTTACATCATCCACCAGGAAGGAACTCAAGAATTCCTTAGCTATGAAGGAGGTGACTCGCATTCTGCAGTGGGCGGTTTTTCTGGGTTGAAAGACCGCCCTGATAGATGCCCTGGTGGTTCTGTGGGATTTCGATCTAGCAGACCTTTTTCCTCCGTTAACTCTCCTTCCACGTCATTGCTCGTATCAAGCAGGAGAGAGCATCTGTGATTCTGATAGCTCCTGCGTGGCCTCGCAGGATCTGGTTTGCAGATCTGGTGAAGATATCATCTCTTCCACCTTGGAGGTATCCTCTGAGGAAGGACCTTCTACTTCAGGTTCCTTTCCTCCATTAAAATCCGGATTCTCTGAAGCTGACTGTTGGTGATTGAACGCCTAGTTCTATCTAGATGTGTTTTTTTTTGGAAGCGGTCATTGATACTATGCTTCAGGCTCGTAAGCCTGTTACTCGCAGGATTTACCAAAAGGTATGACATAAATATATGGTTTGGAGAAAGGTTGTCAGTCAGTACTCTGAAGGGTCAGATTTCGGCTCTGTATATTCTTTTGCACAAACGTCTGGCAGATTTACCAGATGTTCTAGCTTTTGTTCAGGCTCTGGTCAGATTCAGGCCTGTGTTTAAACCTGTTGCTCTTCCCTGGAGCCTTATCCTAGTTATTAAAGTTTTGCAGCAGGCTCCGTTTGAGCCGATGCATGTTGTTGATATAAAGTTGTTATCTTGGAAAGTTTTGTTCCTCCTTGCTATTTCTTCCGCTCGCAGAGTTCTGAGCTTTCGGCTCTGCAGTGTGGTTCCCCGTACCTTATTTTTCATGCAGATGAGGCGGTCCTTCGTACTAAATTGGGGTTTCTCCCTAAGGTAGTGTTGGATCAAAACATTAATTAGGAAATTTTTCTTTTGTCCTAACCCTTCGTCTCATAAGGAGCGTAAGGGTCAGAAGGCCACTTCTACTACTCTTTCTCTCTGGTTAAGAAGTATGATTCATTTTGATTTTGAGACTGCTGGACAGCAGCCTCCTGAAAGAAATTTGGCTCATTCCACTAGGGCTGTCTTTTTTTGGACTTTAAAAATGAAGCTTCTGGGGAACAGATTTGCTAGGCAACAACATGGTCCGCTTTGCACACTTTTTCCAAATTCTATAAATTTTATACTTTTGCCTCGACTGAGTCCTCTTTTGGGAGAAAGGTTCTTTAAGCGGTGGTACCTTCTGTTTAGGTCCTCCTTCCTTGTTCTCCCTCCCTCATTCCGTGTACTCTAGCTTGGGTATTGGTTCCCACTAGTAATTGGAATAACGTTGTGGACTCTCCATGTTATAGTAAAGAAAACAAAACAAAATTTATACTTACCTGATACATTTCTTTTTTTCCGGACATGGAGTCCACAACCCTGCCTTCTTTTTCATTATAATTTGGCAGTTTTTTTGAGTAAACCTCAGGCACTTTTTCTCCCTTGTGTTTCTTCTTTTTCGATTTTCCTTCAGCTGAATGACTGGGGATTATGGGTAAGAGAAGTTACACTTAACAGCTTTGCTGGGGTGCTCTTTGTCTCACCCTGATGGCTAGGAGTTGAATATCCCACTAGTAACTGGAATGACGTTGTGGACTCTCCATGTCCGGAAAGAAAGAGATTTATCAGGTAAGCATAAATTTAGTTTTTAATAGCGGCTGGTGAGCTGTTTTTTATATTAATGCAAGTCCAAGGTAATCAAGCACCAGTGTAGTGTGCTTACTGCCAGGCCTCACACCAAAGACCCAAACATATACATAAAAAGCAAAGGCAGTAGCACCACTTGAAATAGTTACCAATTTATTGGAAGTGCAGCAACGTTTTGGACTCACATGTCCTTAATCATGCATAAATTGTAACAGATGTGGCTGACCTAAATAACACTCTAAACTCCTTCCTCTGACATCACAGAGTAACTCACTATATAACAGAAAAAAATGCATTTGAATTTAAAGAAACAGTACATAATAAATACACAGATAAATATATAGGTAAAGTTACCTCAGTGGAGCCAATTTCACATTATACATTTCCAAACCTGGATCATATAAATTAGACAGACATCCAATAGTACATATTATATCATGTGTTATATTCATAACCTAGAAATTAAAAATATATGCAATTTTTATTAATCAATTTTTACAAGAATGGTGATAAATCCCAATCCTTATTCATTCCCATAGGTATCCTACTTTCCAAATGATAGAGCCAAAAGGCCTCTCTTTGTTTGAGCCTCTTGTCTCTATCCCCCCCACGTCTGTCTATAGGAATATGTTAAATAATTTGAAATCTCAATTGGCTCACTGTATGTCTAGCTTCCTTAAAGTGACATGCAACAGGTGATTTCCCAACCCTATTCCTAATGTTTGATTTATGCTCGACAATACAGTCTCTGACCCTTCTTGTCATCTCTCCAACATATAATTTGGAACACAGCATTTAAGAATGTAAATAACATACTCTGTATTACATGTAAAAAATCCATTAATGGTAAACTTCTTTCCAGTACGGGGGTGAAAAAAATAGGAACCTCTTATTAGACTGTTGCAATTAATACATCCCAAACAGGGAAAACATCCCATTCTTTGGGACCCTATTAGAGCCTGTCTTTGTATCCTACCGGGACCTACATCAGATCTAATGATTTTATCCCTCAAACTTTGAGAACGTTTATAGACCGCCATAGGAGTTTTTTTTAAATTCAGTTATATGAGGATTACTCTGTTTTAAAATTCCCCAATGTTTATTAATTATTTTCATAATTTTTGTGCTTTGATTATTAAACTGCGAGACAAACGCTACTCTATCCTTTTTTCAGATTTTTTCTTTTGTATATTTGTAGCCAGTAATGTAGACCTGGGAATTTTTAATACCTGTTCTCTTACATTTTCTATCAATTCATCTGGATAGCCCCTTTGTTTAAACAGTAAAGCCATCTCTCTTAGCCTGTTGTCTAATACTGTAGTATCAGTGACTATCTTACGTACCCTAGCAATTGACTTTTTGGCAGGGACTTTTTCAGTGCTAAGGGATGTGAGCTGTCAAATGCAAAAGATTGTTTCTATCCACATTTTTCCTATACAAATCAATCTCAAGATCAGAATCACTTTTGTATACCCTGGTGTCCAAAAAGTTTTTGGAGCATTCACTGTACTCCAAAGTAAAACCAATGCATTTAGTGGCACTATTAAGGGAAGATACAATCTCTAGTAGGGTCCCAACATTGCCCAGCCATATACCAAAAATATCATCGATATAACGCCACCAGGTGGCGCCATACTGAATGAATAAACAAAATGTTCTTCAAAAGCATTCATATATAAATGGGCATATGTAGAGGCAACTTTGAAACCCATTGCAGTTCCCTGTAACTGCAAGTAAAACTGATCCTGAAAAGAAAGAAATTACAGTGCAGCACCATCTCCAGTAATTTAATAATAAAGTGAATTTCTTGTAAATTGTATGTTTTAGACTGAGCCAATAAGGCTCTCACTGCTCCTACACCACTGGTATGGGGAATGGAGGTATATAGGTGTTCTCTCTAAAAATTAAACCACCTCTCTCAACCACTGAAAAACATAAAACAGTGCAACTCTGATTCAAAGTAATGTATATATTTAATCTTGCTAAAAACATCATAAAATGCACTTACTAGAAGTGCAACAAAGTATTTTACATAATGTCAATCGTCCTTTTGGAGTAATTCTGTAGTGAGATTCACTCTTCCCTCTATTACCTCGTTGATCTGAATCTGGAGAAGTTAATTTGGGCTCTGAGCAACTCCAATGGTTCCGTCCGGCTCAATAAAACAATGTTTTAGCATGCAGTAAGTTTGAAAGAAAGTTGTAACAGCCGCCACATTGAGCACTACGGATGCCTCTGTAGGACAAAAGTAGCATATAGCCTGATGCATTTCCTCTGCTTGTATCTGCAGACTTTCACAAAGGCTTTAAATAGCATATTTCACAAAGGCTTTAAATAGCATATTCTGATCCTGCCTTGCTTCCTCCTTCTTACAATTAAGGACATTTTAAAAAATTTACACAATCCAAATATAAATACATAATTCCAAACTTGTACTATTTAATTGGAATTCATAAAACTGTATTCTACACTACCAAAATTAGATGCTAAAATAAGCATAAAAATAATAAAAAATATATAATTAATATATATATATATATAATGCCATTAATATATATATATATATATATATATATATATATATATATATATATACAGTATATTTATATATATATATATATATATATATATAATATACCACATAATTCAAAGAATATATATATATATATAATGCCATTAATATATATATATATATATACAGTATATATATATATATATAATATACCACATAATTCAAAGAATATATATATATATATATATATATGTATATATATATATATATATATATATATATATTATACGTTCCAGCACTCCAGCTTCAAGTAGTAAATTTCAGCACCTGGGTGCAATCCTCAAGGGGGTATAAATAAGAACTGAAGAAAGGAGGGCACTCTCAGGATTTGTGTAAATTTGCATGTTTAGCAATACAACTTAGTTTATTGTGTTTGATAACAACATTTGTAAGTCAATGTTTCGGCTTGCGTAGAAGCCTTCATCAGGACAAGTATAAAACTGTCAACATAAAAGAAAAAACAACCAATATAGTGAACATAAAAACAGTATTCATAATACACGCACCCATCACCCAGAATATACATAATAGAAATAAATAAAAACAAGACTACCCCACGAGTCAATGCAATGGAACTCAACAATAATGAACCCTCAAAGGACTCAATCCATAATGAACATGCACTAGTATGTGGGGGCATGAAAGCCCACATATAGCTGATTGAGACCTGTATAAGAAATTAACCCCTGTTACGCACAGATACATCACCAAGCATCAAACACTAATTGCTGAAAATAGCCATAGTGGGCTCAGACAAAATAAACCAAATATACAGATGTACTGCTACCACAGCCCATTGGGCCGTCATATCATGACAACCTGTCGCGGACACGATCCCTGCCGCACCTACTGGTAATACACCTGTAGTCCACAGCGTAGCAATAATCTATATCTACCATACTGTTCACCTGCCAACAAAAGCTTACTGAAAGGTAAAGGTATCCTAAGACTGAAAGCTATCTTGCCACCAAGCTTAATGATTCCGGCCCAAAACGCCCAACATCTCTCACTACCAATCCCTGTATGAAAACAAAGCCACCGGGATACCCTCATTTAAGAGTTTCCACTGTGCGCACAACCTTGTGTTAAAGTGTATAGATCAATGCAACATGCGTAGTGACTAAGGACTACATTCACTACAGCTAATCAAATGCACAAGTGACCCTGCTTGCAGCCGATCTAATTAATATATAGACCATGTAGCCATACCTACATTTACTTTCGAAATGCAGTAAGAATAAATCAATCTATGTTATATCTTCCAATTACTGGACCGATCAACTACACGTCGTAGTGGAAATGATAAGTAAACTATACACCCCGGCAATGCTAATACTATAGCACCCCTGGGACCATATATCCACACTGGTCAGAGGGCATCTGGCCGTAATAATAAATATAACATACTACAGTATATTAAATTACAGATAAAATACCCCTGATATTGTAAACTCATCCACTCAGCGGTTCCTACTCACAGAGGATACTACCAAACATCGTACGACCATTAATTGAATAACTAACACCCTGTAGTATAAACGCCATTACCTTTGCTCAGTATGCAACACCGCATACAACGTCACCGTAAAAACGAGTGCTAGACACCGGGACCGGAAGCTATTTATGTCAACCCCTCCTGCCTCTCATTGGTTGATCGCAGGGGTGTGTCAGGGTGCAATGATTAGACAGCTGAAGCCGCTTAGAAACATTGTATACCTAATCAATAATGCCAGTCACCTGTAAATGCCGGAAATGATGGCCATTGTAAGCAGATGTGCAACAAATGATTGCGCTCATTACCAATCCAACAAATTAATTGTGATGTCACTGATAGAGGTAGTAATTAATAGCTGAGCCGCAAAAAGACACACATGACTCTGCCATTGTAACTAGAATAATATAATTCGGTAACTCTCATTATCGCACGAACCTCTAACCCCCTAGGTCTAAAACCACTGCACCACTTATGAGGCAAATGACATGGTGTAAATTGTACACAAACCAATATCAACATACCCAGGAGACAATGATTAGACGACTAGGCCCTCAATTTAACATGAGGGGGGAACCATGCCCCAACATCCAGCCAGCGCAGCCGGCCTCCAGATAAACATATAGTTAGACGCCCACATAGTTTCCATGGAAAGATATTGAAAAGCCAGTTCCAACCTGTGTGGGAAAATTCATAACCATATAAGCTGAAAGGGAAACCATGCCCCAATATCAAGCCAGCGCGGCCGGCCTACGGATAAATACATAGTTAAACCCCTACATGGTTACCACGAAAAGATATAAAAATTCCAGATCAAACCAGAGTAGGAAAATTCCTGGTAGGCCTATAGTTTCCGCAGTGGGATCCCTATTCCAGAATCTATCTGTCTTCATAGACTTCCAACTACAGGGCCTAGTGAGGAGCACCGAGGCATTTTTACTTGATTCCATTCAGTTGATACGTATGATACAGAATGTAACATTTCCTACGGATTGTATCCTGGTGACTCTAGATGTGAACAGTCTGTATACTGTCATTCCGCATGAACTAGGAATAGAGGCAGTTAGAAGCTTTTTAGTATCCAGCAAGGAATATGATGGCCCACCAATTGAGATGTTTTTGGACTGGCTCCTGATGGTATTAATGCATAACTATTTTTGTTTTGAAGATACGTACTACCTACAGCTAGTGGGGACAGCCATGGGATCAAGCATGGCGCCGTCGTACGCTAACCTCTTCATGGCTTGGTTTGAAGGCAAATTCATCTTTTTAGATCGGAACCCCAATGTTCTGTTATACAAACGTTACATTGATGACTTGTTTGTTATCTGGGGTGGTACTCAAACTGAACTAGATCTCTGGATCCAATACCTAAATGAGGCTGAATCTTCAATTTCATTCAAAAATGAATATAGTAAGGAACAGATCCACTTCCTAGATCTCTGTATCTTCAAAACTACCACAGACGGTGGTGCAGACTAGATACTACTCTCTATTCTAAACCCACCGACCGCAATACCCTCCTACAGAGCGACAGCTTCCACCCCAGAAAGTTGAAAGCAGGCATCGTCAAATCCCAACTGCTAAGAGTCATTCGAAACAATTCTGACCCTATGAATCAGGCCACACAGTTACAGGATATGAAAAAGAAATTCCTTGAAAGGGGGTACAGCCCGGGACTTGTGGAACAGTCTCTCAAAGAGTTGGCTCATTTAAATCAATCTACACTCATTGAGAGAAAACAGAAAGTGAGTGAGGATGATAAGCAGTTGAATTTTGTGACCTCATACAGCCCAGTGTCTAATAGGATAGGTAATATCATCTGCCAGAATTGGCACTTGATAAGGGATGACCATACTCTGCCTTTTGTGGGATCACCACCACCTAGAGTGGTACATAGGAGTAACCAGAACCTCAGATCCATGCTGATGAAAACAGACCCATGGAAGAGACCCCAAACCTGGCTATCTAATACCAAGCCAGGATGCTTTCAGTGTGGGAACTGCATGACGTGTAATTCTTTGTTAGTTGGACCCAAGTTCCACCATCCTCATACTAACAAAACTTATTCAATAAGACACCGACTGACTTGCACTTCTCAATTTGTGGTCTATTTTTTGACTTGTCCATGTGGCAGGTATTATGTCGGAAAGACTACCACTACCTTCAGGGAGAGGCTGGCCAATCATAAAAGTGCCATCAGGGCGGCACTTAAGGATGGCAGCTCAGACCAGCCTGTGGCACGCCACTTTCTAGAACATAAGCATGCAGTCTCTTCTCTGAAGGCCATGCTCATTGACACAGTGATTTCACCCAGAAGGGGCGGCAACAGACATAAGGAACTGCTCTGTTGTGAAAGCCGCTGGATATACAGGCTTAAGACACTTAGCCCCACATGGACTAAATGTGCACCTTGATTATTCTGTGTTTTATTAAACTTGGCAGATGTCCTAACTATCACGCGCACTGTGTAACCAATTTCTGTGTATATCCACTGTTTTGTATCTATGATTTGACTATGTTCCCCTCTCCGTTATGAACAGACACTTGATATGATTGTATATATGGCTAGGAATTTTCCTACTCTGGTTTGATCTGGCATTTTTATATCTTTTCGTGGTAACCATGTAGGGCTTTAGCTATGTATTTATCCGTAGGCCGGCCGCGCTGGCTTGATATTGGGGCATGGTATACCTTTCAGCTTATATGGTTATGAATTTTCCCAGACAGGTTGGAACTGGCTTCTCAATATCTTTCAATGGTAACTATGTGGGCGTCTAACGATATGTTTATCTGGAGGCCGGCTGCGCTGGCTGGATGTTGGGGCATGGTTCCCCCTCATGTTAAATTGAGTGCCTAGTCGTCTAATCATTGTTCCTGGGTATGTTGATATTGGTTTGTGTACAATTTACACCATGTCATTTGGCTCATAAGTGGTGCAGTGGTTTTAGACCTAGGGGGTTAGAGGTTCGTGCGATAATGAGAGTTACCGAATTATTTTATTCTAGTTACAATGGCAGAGTGATGTGTGTCTTTTTGCGGCTCAGCTATTAATTACTACCTCTATCAGTGACATCACAATTAATTTGTTGGATTGGTAATGAGCACAATCATTTGTTGCACATCTGCTTACAATGGCCATAATTTCCGGCATTTACAGGTGACTGGCATTATTGATTAGGTATACAATGTTTCTAAGCGGCTTCAGCTGTCTAATCATTGCACCCTGACACACCCCTGCGATCAACCAATGAGAGGCAGGAGGGGTTGACATAAATAGCTTCCGGTCCCGGTGTCTAGCACTCGTTTTTACGGTGACGTTGTATGCGGTGTTGCATACTGAGCAAAGGTAATGGCGTTTATACTACAGGGTGTTAGTTATTCAATTAATGGTCGTACGATGTTTGGTAGTATCCTCTGTGAGTAGGAACCGCTGAGTGGATGAGTTTACAATATCAGGGGTATTTTATCTGTAATTTAATATACTGTAGTATGTTATTTTTATTATTACGGCCAGATGCCCTCTGACCAGTGTGGATATATGGTCCCAGGGGTGCTATAGTATTAGCATTGCCGGGGTGTATTTACTTAATAGTTTACTTATCATTTCCACTACAACGTGTAGTTGATCGGTCCAGTAATCGGAAGACATAACATAGATTGATTTATTCTTACTGCATTTCGAAAGTAAATGTAGGTATGGCTACGTGGTCTATATATTAATTAGATCGGCTGCAAGCAGGGTCACTTGTGCATTTGATTAGCTGTAGTGAGTGTAGTCCTTAGTCACTACGCATGTTGCATTGATCTATACACTTTAACACAAGGTTGTGCGCACAGTGGAAACTCTTAAATGAGGGTATCCCGGTGGCTTTGTTTTCATACAGGGATTGGTAGTGAGAGATGTTGGGCGTTTTGGGCCGGAATCATTAAGCTTGGTGGCAAGATAGGTTTCAGTCTTAGGATACCTATACCTTCCAGTAAGCTTTTGTTGGCAGGTGAACAGTATGGTAGATATAGATTATTGCTACGCTGTGGACTACAGGTGTATTACCAGTAGGTGCGGCAGGGATTGTGTCCGTGACAGGTTGTCATGATATGACGGCCCAATGGGCTGTGGTAGCAGTACATCTGTATATTTGGTTTATTTTGTCTGAGCCCACTATGGCTATTTTCAGCAATTAGTGTTTGATGCTTGGTGATGTATCTGTGCGTAACAGGGGTTAATTTCTTATACAGGTCTCCCTCAGCTATATGTAGGCTTTCATGCCCCCACGTACTAGTGCATGTTCATTATGGATTGATTCCTTTGAGGGTTCATTATTGTTGAGTTCCATTGCATTGACTCGTGGGGTAGTCTTGTTTTTATTTATTTCTATTATGTATATTCTGGGTGATGGGTGCATGTATTATGAATACTGTTTTTATGCTCACTATATTGGTTGTTTTTTCTTTTATGTTGACAGGTTTATACTTGTCCTGATGAAGGCTTCTACGCAAGCCGAAACGTTGACTTACAAATGTTGTTATCAAACACAATAAACTAAGTTGTATTGCTAAACATGCAAATTTACATAAATCCTGAGAGTGCCCTCCTTTCTTCAGTTTATATGTATATATATATATATATATATATATATGCCCTTATAGATGTATAGATTACTTACTTACAATTACTTATTCTTGTACTTTATATGAATGTGTCCCAGTGTTTGTTTAATATACTTTCAATATCCTTCCCTCGCTATAAATGGTGATGAATTTAACATCTGATTTTGCAGTGTCCTTTTCTTTATTTGAATGTATCAGACTCTCTCTATTCATCTTACTTGCTTGTTCATTTGCTTCTTGTATCAGGGCTTGAGTGTAATTTTTTCTCTAAAAATATATTACTTAAAATCTCTGCTTCCTTATAGTAATCCTCATCTTTAGTACAATTTCTTCTAATTCTTCGAAACTGACCTCTTGGAATATTTTTAATCCGTTTCTGTAGATGACCACTATTTCAGGAAACCTCTCAACCAAAGTGTATTTTTTGTTATGGAATATTTGTTTAAGGTGTTTCCTGTCAATCACTTTTATTAAAATAGATAGTAAAGTCCAAATTACACTTTCATGATTCGGATGGGGCATGCCATTTTAAACAACTTTCTAATTTACTTTAATAATCAAATTTGCTTTGTTCTCTTGGTATACTTAGTTGAAAGTAAAACCCAGATAGGCTCAAATGCTAATTTCTAAGCCCTTGGAGGCCACCTCTTATCTGAATGCATTTGACATATTTTTACAGCTAGAGAGCATTAGTTCATGTGTGTCATACATGGTAATTACAGAGGTAAAAAATATATTTCTATAACAGTGTTGTTTATGCAAAACTGGAGAAGGGTAAATAAAGGGATTATTAATCTCTTTAAACAATAACATTTTTTGTGTTTACTATCCCTTTAATTTACAGAACTAAGACAGGGTTGCCCACTTTCTTGTTTACTTTATCTAGCTATTCAATTGTTTATTAGATTTTTTTTTTTAATAATTTAAGGCTTTATAAAAGGCATAATATAATAGATACGAGTATTAAATAGTTTTTTTTTTTTTTTTTATATAATTTTATTGAAAATTTGAATAAAACATTCAATTGTAAATATCATGTCAATCATTAATACAAGAATCAGTGTCTTATTTACAACAACAATCAGTGGCGGCTGGTGAATTTTTAAGATGGTGGTGCACAAGACCCCACCCCTCAAATGGCCCCACCCATTTGAACCAAAGTAGACACAAATTCACAGGGTTGCCCACTTTCTTGTTTACTTTATCTAGCTATTCAATTGTTTATTAGATTTTTTTTTTTAATAATTTAAGGCTTTATAAAAGGCATAATATAATAGATACGAGTATTAAATAGTTTTTTTTTTTTTTTTTATATAATTTTATTGAAAATTTGAATAAAACATTCAATTGTAAATATCATGTCAATCATTAATACAAGAATCAGTGTCTTATTTACAACAACAATCAGTGGCGGCTGGTGAATTTTTAAGATGGTGGTGCACAAGACCCCACCCCTCAAATGGCCCCACCCATTTGAACCAAAGTAGACACAAATTCTAAACTCTATAATCTGATATATATATATATATATATATATATATATATATATATATATATACACACACACACACACTAAACAAAAATGCACAAAAAAAGATAGCAATAGTTCCCTTTTCAGACTCAATTAAAGGGACAGTCTAGTAAAAATTTAACTTTCATGATTCAGATACCCATACCTCCATTGTTTCCTGTTTTTTACTACTGCCCTAGAAATACTGCAATGTATTATTGGCAGATATACATGAGCTTCTGCAGTAATCCAGCAATCACTGTGTAGAATGTTGCAATCTATCATTTCTAGGGCAGTTGGGAAAACACACACAGGAAAGATTGGAGGAAAATAGGCAAATCAAATAATGCAAATACATTGCAAAGTTTTTTAAACACATAGTCAGTGAAATTCTTATATTAATGCAATGTTCTAATCCAGTAATATATATACCTTTTACTTAAATCAACTAAAGCTGCAATAAAATATATTTTTTCCTGTTTGAAACCTATAAATAATTCAGCTTGTGTCAGAGTGCTGTCAGATGTAGCTCACCATTGTTTATCAAAATGGCACTGTGTCTTCATTTAAAGTAACATATTTTTATTTTAAGCAATAATGGTGACAGTTATCTTCCACAAAATTGAAATAAAGGAGAAAGAGGGAGGAAGAGGAGAGATATAATAAACAGTGAAGGGGGGAAAGTGGGAGAAGGAGAGACAAGAGATAGGGGGAGAGATAAAGTGTGGAGAGGGTGAGATAGTGAAGGAGAGATAAGTGAGGAAGAAACAAGAAAAAAAAAAAAGGGAAAGTAGAGGAAAAGAATAGAAAGATTTTCCCCCTGTTATGTCACATTTAAAGTCTCCTGAACAGAGAATATACAAACATTTGACAACCCATCCGCTCTAGGAGCAAAGGGGTTAAAAGACTGCGCCCTGCTGTGAACTGCAGCGCTGCACACACACAAAACAAACTGTTCAATTGACAATAAAAACAATAAAATCCTTATTTACTGCTGACCTCTGCCCCTCTTACCTTGCTTTAATTCATTGCTCTTTTCTTCTGTCACTGTGGCTGAACTGCCTCAACGGAAGGAAGAGATATCAGAACCGCGCTTGGGCAGGAAAAAGGGGGAGAGAAGGGAGGGGACAGCTTTTGACAGTAAGCGCTGCTCAGAATTCATGGAAGTAACGAGCCACAGAACAGCACACACTGCACATGCTGCTTACTTCTACAACTTCCCCCAGTCTGTCCTAAGTGCTCTTCCTCCCTCCAGGCTCCAGTCCCACAATCACACTGCAGAGAGCAAAGGCTCCTCTCAGCTCAACGGCTAGTATCTTCACAAAGATTTTCGCGCCGTTGAGCCGGGAGGAGCCTCGTGGGGGCCATCACGTGAGCCAGGGAGCCTATCACACACCGGATCAAGAGGCTGGGGGAGGAGACAGAGCACAGGCTGAAACTACCGCACAGTTCAGCCTGTGCGATTATGCCTCTATAGGCATGAGGCTGGGGAGGAGCTACGCCTGCACAGTGAATACATTGCGATCACTGTGCAGGCATATAGAGCTCCTTACCGCACATGCGAGTGGGGGGTGGAGACTGGAACCTGACTGTCAATCTATGACTCAGCCTCTCTCAGCCTCAGGCAGCAGCAGTCTGCAGGCAGTGCGACGAGCGCGTAGTCCACCCGGTCCTAGCTCCTGCCTCCTGCCTGATAAATAATACTGTTACTGACTTACTGTACCAAATATGATGATATAGCTACGCTGGCATGATGATACACTGCACAGACACAGGACAGCACACAGGAAAATAATACATTATTCATAAATATAATATAAAATAATATAAATAAAAAATAAAAATAAAATGTTTCATAATTTTTTTTCCTCATTTTTTTTATTTATTTTCTGCTTATTTCCCCCCCCCTCCTCTGCCCCCTGGGGGGGTTCACGTGCGGCAGTGCACATATGGAGGAGCCTCCACTGACAACAATAATAAACCTTACTCAGATTTATGATATCTTAATCCCCTTCCTCTCTCTATGCAGCTTCTCGAGAAAGGGAAGATCAATCTATTAATAACTCCACATATAAACCCCCATGCTAATATTTCCCTGCTCTTATTAAGGGAAAAGGATCCTATTCAACCAACTTATTCCCTCCTATCATCTTCCTTTTCCCTTTCCTTCCCTTCCTTTCTACTTGATCTGTTTTTTAAGCTCACAGGTATTTAACTTACTTCCCTGAGTTTATCTCTTAAGCTACTATATTCAATTCTAATCTAAAACTACCTGTGTGTCTTCCATAAGTACCAATTTATACCACTAACCATTACTCCAACAAAACACTGAAGGAAAAAAAAAAAGGGAAGGGGTTTTCCCCTTTTCTCCTCCTTCCCTCCTCTCTCCCTCCCCCTATTCCTCCCCACTCCAACCAATGGAATTATTTGAGAAATATTCAAAAGAACATCCTTCCCCATATATGTAATAAATTCCAACCAAATGTTGCTATAAGTAACTATTCCGTACATTTTATAAAATTTGGTGTCATAGGCCTCCAGAACTGCCTGCTTTACTAATAACCTTTTAATTGCACCTATGGAAGGGATTTTATTATTAATCCAATTCTCAATGATTAGTGATCTTGTTAGAATAATAACCTACTGAATGAATCTACAGTTTGAACCCCATTCGTCCCCTTTATTTAAGAAAATTGAGTTTTCTCCTCATATTTTAATCTTTTTCCCTGTAACCAAAAAGACAAAGTAATCGATTTTACCCCAAAGTTGTCTAATCTTGGGGCATAGGAACATCATATGAATGATACACGGGTCCTCCACCCCACATTTTTTACAATTATTTACTATCTGGGTGTTCCATTTCTGTGCCTTTCTCGGGGTAATATAATCCTGGTGAACGAGTCTAAAATGTGATTCTCTACATTTGGCTGATTTCGTAGTTCTTTGAACTACTTCAAAACTTTTTGGGATGTCCAGACTTACATTAAGATTATATCTACCCCATCTATTGGTGTATTCTCTAACAGAGCTTTCCACCATTGGGGTCTGCAAAATACCATACAAAAGAGATAGTAAATCTTTTTTAATCCTTGGGCAGTCTAGAATCAAATGTTTTTGGACAATACTTGGTTCTCTACTCAGCATATGTTTCGCCTGAAGAAAAAAAAATTTATTGGAAGCTGGCACCTCATATTTTCCCTGGAATTCCTTGAAGTTATATGGACATAAGGTCAGGGGATTAAGAAGCTGATTTATATATACAATTTTCTTAGCCCTCCATTGAAACACCTTGTAACTTAGCCCTGGGATAAATCTGGGATTGCCCAAGAAAGTCAATTGTTTAGAAATCGAAAAGCCATGGCCCATCAATTTCATTGCCCCTCTCCAGGCCTTTAAGCTCTCTTTATAGAGGGGGTGCGTTTGAATCTTATTACCAAGTTCTTTATTTGTCGCATGTAAAATAAATGGTAAAGATAAGTGAGCACAGACAGCTTCATCCATTTTACACTTAGAAAGATTATTTGTATATGTTAGCTTAAATAGAGGTTTATGTATTTTTTAGGTTTCATTGATATTCCTGAACTCTTAAGGTTTTTTAGAGTGGTTTAGGCAGCTCCTGGTTTTCGTTTTTTTCCAAATTAGAAGCATTAGAACTATTTTACCTTCAGGGGATTGAGAGGGATTGAAATGCCTATAAATTTAAATGCTTTATATTTTGTTAATGTTTCTCTTTCAAGTTCCTAACATTTCTTTAATTTGTACTTGGCCAAGTCACCTTTTATCCTTTAAAAATGAATATTTTTAATAATCCGTTTTATTAAGAAGCATAAAAAATATACAAAATGAGATATTGAACAGGATTGTTACACATTTTTACATGCCACTGAGTATACAAGTGCAATCATTGATTATAAGCTGATAGTAGATGACCCCTCCCTGAGTTGACACCTCATAGAGGGCAAGGTGACTTTTTTTTTATGACTTTTCCACACGCAATATGGTCTTTTCGCAATCAATTTCCATTGTGCAGCTATTACAAGTTTTGAAAAATTGCACGCGCACATTCGCCTTTTACGCAACAATTTTTTTCCGCACTCGAAGAGCTGTAGTTAAAAGTTTTGTGCAACATAAGTTACAAAAAACACTTCAAAAATATATTACAGAGTACAGTTACACTAATCTTACACTCATCTTAACACTGTGTAATAAAAATTATTATAAAAACATATTGCACACAAAAGTTATAAAGACTCAAAGATACAAAATCTCGGGTGAAGAAAAAAGCCAACAAAGGGATTTTACATTGATATACATACACATACATAGAGAAACATGGATTTATATGTATAGAGATATGTTTAAAGGGACAGTCTACACCAGAATTTTTATTGTTTTAAAAGATAGATAATCCCTTTATTACCCATTACCCAGTTTTGCATAACCAGCACAGTTATATTAATATACTTTTAACCTCTGTGATTATCTGGTATCTAAGCCTCTGCAAACTGCCCCTTTATTTCAGTTCTTTTGACAGACTTGCAGTTTAGCCAATCAGTTCCTGCTCCCAGATAACTTCACGTGCACGAGCACAGTGTTATCTATATGAAATACATGAACTAACACCCTCTAGTGGTGAAAAACTGTTAAAATGCATTCTGAAAAGAGGTGGCCCTCAAGGTCTAAGAAATTAGCATATGAACCTCCTAGGTTAAGCTTTCAACTAAGAATACCAAGAGTACAAAGCAAAATTGGTGATAAAAGTAAATTGGAAAATTGTTTAAAATTACATGCTTTATCTGAATCATGAAAGTTTATTTTGGCCTAGACTGTCCCTTTAACTATGGAGATAATTAAAGTATTTTACATTTCAATCTTATGCACATTAAACAATATCTCAGAGGTATTTCCAAAGAGATATTCGCATATAGATCTCAAGATATATAGACATATATATATATATTCCTATACATATCTCATTATAAATAGATATCAGTCCAAAAATCATAAGGGTAAAACTTTCTAGCTCTTACCTGCTACGTGGAAAAACACACTTAAAGGATCAGTCTAGTCAAAATTAAACTTTCATGATTCTGGTAGGGCATGCAATTGTAAACAACTTTCCAATTTACTTCTATTATCAAATTTGCTCAATTCTTTAGATATCCTTTGTTGAAGAAATAGCAATGCACATGTGTGAGCCAATCACACAAGGCCTTTATGTGCAGCAACCAATCAGCAGCTACTGAGCATATCTAGATATGCTTTTCAGCAAGTGATATCAAGAGAATGAAGCAAATTAGATAATAGAAGTAAATTAGAAAGTTGTTTAAAATGACATGCTCTTTCTAAATCACAAAAGAAAAAAATTGGGTTTCATGTCCCTTTAACCCCAATAACCCAATAAAGACGCGGACACCAGTTATGGGAGAAAAAACCCCTTCCCCCGTTCGGGGAGAGGGGTTGCATTTATTAAACAAATAACTTAATAAATAACCTAATAAACAAATAATGTTGGCTGGCAAGAAAAAAGGCACCCCTGTCCTACAACTCCAAAGCAAGGGGTGCGACCGCCCTAAGGGAATGGGGGACGCCCCCCAAACCCGGCAGCCTAGGGGATTTTTTAGGAGGGATCGTGCAGGGAGCCACCGAGCGTCGGCCCTTGCGGCTGTCGTTGCATGTGCTCGCCTGTCCCCCTCCTCTTATTATCCCCCAGGCTGTCCTTACTGGATGTTTGTCGCACCCCTTCTGCCAACACCCAAAGAGGACACGGAACTCTTGCCGCCACTACAAACTTAGTGAAGCCAGAGACCGTCTGATGTTCCCCAAAAACAAATCATTCCCTACATCCGAAAGGTGTATTTCGTCCCTCCGAAAAAGCCCTGGGGTGTCAATTCGGATGTTATCGTGAGTGATGACCTTACCCCCATCTGCTAACACAGCCTTGCTAATGTCCCTATTGAGCTTCCTCTTCACTCTAAAGCCTGCCTTGCGAGAGCTCATATGCCTCCAAACATTCCTGGAGATAATCTGGGACCACACAATCCTGACCTCAGGAAACTGGGTCGCCAACCATCTGATGTCTGCTATCATCACACTCGCCAAATCCCCCATGGGCATGGTCCCAACATCATTTCCCCCCAAATGTAAAACAATCACATGAGGGCGCCCCCAACGCCTTCTGGCCTCTGCCACTTGGGTCGGCAACACCGACCACATCATCCCTCGCTTGCCAAGCCACCGGATTCCTATCCTCCTTGCTGGCAACCCCAACTGCAAACCTCCTGCGCTTGCCGCTGCACGCAAGGCAGCCCAATGGACATACGAATGCCCCACAATCCATACTCTCATGCACGGGCGCCCTCCACCTGTAATAATAAAGAAATAGAACAAACCTGGCTTCCTCAAACCTAACCAACAATAACAAATGGAACTTATCTAAACGCATTAAACAACAACAGCACGCTTCAGCGGTCTTATGTATTTCTTAAACTTGTCTGAAGCCCATCGCCCTAAAACCTTGATTTCACTCTCTGAAGACCCTGCCATGGCCGCGTCAGTGGCAGCCCCGATCCTAAACGAATGCGGGGCCACCACCGAGGGGTCCCATCCTAAGCTCAAGACTACCTTTCTCAAAACCACCCTAAATTGAAAAACTGATAAGAAGGAACCGTTACCGTGGACCAGAAACGCACCCTCCACCTTTGGCCTAACCTCTGTATACTTTTTACAGCACTGAACCGGGCAAATTAATGGCTCCACCTGCGATAGCAAATTGAGCCATTTCCCTTTCCCCAACTGATCCGTCTTGGATCGTGCCACAAATACCAGGACAACGTCCCCTTCAAGCAGCGCTGACCCGCTAGCGACTTTGGATGGAGCTACTAATTCGCTGACACGCAGCGCAGCGAAGTATGCCAGAGCAAATGCTGCTGCAAAGAAGACAACCTCATACTCCGAACTGCAGACAGTCGGGAGGACCTTCATCATTCTCAACAGCCTATCCCTAGTTACTGGTTCCCTGATATCCCTTCTAACCACTGTAACCTTATGTGCCCCTTTGATGGCTGCCCTGGCCAGAAAAGACTTCGACATATCTGGGACTCCATACAACTTGGAAAAGAAAGAAACAGCCGCTGCCCTGCTGCCTATGGCACTCGGCGCCATGCCTTTCTCATGTAAACACGCCACCCACTGCAAAAAGCTGTGCACGCCTGGCGTGCTCCAGGATAAACCCTGCATGGACAGAAAGTCCTCCCATTCGGCCCAATACTTGCGGTATGAATGCCATGTTCTCGCCGCCAGCGACCCTTGCAGCAACCTTAGCGCGGTTCCCCAGAACTCACCACCTGCCAGAGATAAGCAGGACAAACGTCACCCCGCGCCTCAGCCGCAGGCGCCGACTCCCTAAACCTATCCCACTGACCCCTGGACAGAGAATCCGCTATCACGTTGCGGACCCCGGGGACATGCCTCGCCGTGAACATAATGTTATGTCGCAGACAGAGCAGAACGAGCTGGCGCAGCACGTTAACTACAGGGGGGGAAGAAGCCGATAGCCTGTTGATAGCGTGCACAATGCTCTGGTTATCGCACCAGAAAGTAACCGCCCGGTTCTGTAAGCGCCCGTGCCACAGCTCAACAGCTACTAAGATGGGGAAAAGCTCCAGCAGTGTCAAGTTTTTTAACAACCCCGTGCTTCCCCAAGCGGCTGGCCACAGCGCCACGCACCACAAATCTTCAAAATAGGCACCTAAACCATGACCCCCAGCGGCGTCGGTGTATAGGTGCAGCTGTTGGCTGCTGACCGGCTTGGGTAACCAAATCCTCACGCCATTGAAATCGCGCAGAAATGAGGACCAGACTGACAGGTCACTCAAGATATCTGCAGAAATCCTAACCGGGGCCCTAGGTAACCTAAGTCCCCTGGTTGCCGCCTCCATTCTGCGATTAAAAATCTTGCCCATAGGAATCACCCTGGACGCGAAATTCAAGAGGCCAAGCAGAGACTGAAATTCACGCAGCGTGGACCTCCCAGCCTCCCTGATAGCTAGAATGGCTGCCAATGCAGAGTCAATCTTAGCCCTAGGCAACCTACATTCTCCCTTCATGGTATCGATTTCGATACCCAGGAAGACAATACGCGTACAAGGCCCTTCTGTCTTTTCCGCTGCCAAAGGAACACCTAGGCGCGAAGACAGATGAATCATACTATCAAGCAACCTAGCGCACTATGCCGAGAGGGGAGACAACTAAATTCCCCAAAGGGGCACTTAAATAAGGGCCGGCCATGCGCCCTAACTCCACTTCCTTGGCTATCTTATCCGCCACGGCCTGCGGATGTTGAGTAACCGATTTAAGATTGCGAACTATAGGGGAGGAAAAAACGGGGCGTTTAACTGGGATGCAAAAACCATACGACAAACCGGATCTAAGGAAGCCAGCCGCTACCTGATCTGGATATTCCCTAAGCAAGCTACAAATTTCCCCTAGCCTCAGGGGTGTATGCGCCCTTTCCCGCAGCTTGCGGTCTAAATGGGGGCCTCCCCCCGCTTGAATCACGACGCCTGGGGCACTCAGTGCCCGCGTGGGCCCCGCTGCAGTAGATGCAGATGTGACGAAAGAGACACTGGGTTCCCTTATCACACTGCTTCTCTTGGAACTTCCAACACTCTCGCCCCCCCCCGCCGTCTAAACTGCCTATTCGGCATGCTAGGCAACGCCGGCCTCGTGGGAGCAATGACTGCGCTGTCTGATAGCTCCAGACCCGAGAACAAATCCATCTCTTTCATTCCAAAATGAAGAATCGGATTAGATTCCAACCTGCGCCGGAACTCAGCGTCGTATTGACGCCACACTGTCCCTTTACCTCTTGTATGGATGTCATCAATGACTTCCATATACTTGAGGATATTCAGGTTATGTTGAGGGTTAGCTTCCAAATAACAGGAAGCTAATACTCGGAAGCACCGCATCCATTCTTCGTATGTCTCAGGTCTCTTGGCTTTCTTTTCGCCAGACCCCTCCTCGACCCTCTCTTTCAAATCCTGCGCTAGCCTAGACAGCTCAAAGATCTTAACGTACCTCCCCTCCTTAATACGTCTGGCTATGCGTGGTTTGAGATGGGAATGGAGCGAATGCACGATGCATGGATAAGTATCCGACGTGCTGGCCACTAGCGACTTCGATGAGCTAGCCTGACTACCCGGCAGGGAACCCGGGACTGAAAGTCCCTGGGATCCACTTGACGCCCCTAAACTAACTGAGCCTACCACGCTGGCCCCCTTTGCGTCCGCTATCTTCCTAATATACCTAAACAGCTTGCGCTGACCTTTGTCGAACTATCAGAGTCCCCTGTAGAGAAACCATCCTCCCCCCTACAGTGTGGTGCAATCAAGGACTCACCAGCTCCAGCGGCTGCTTCAGCTCCGGATGACGCAGGAACCGACACCAAAGGCGTAGGTCGAGGTGTCTGCCTTGCTGCGGGGATCACCACTGCAGCTGATGTCCCGGCTTGACTTGATATTGCTGCCGCAGCCTCATTTGCGGCCGATGTAGATGCCGCCGATGCCATCGCAACCTGCAATACAATAGGGCAAGTGGGGGTATCACTGGAATCGACAATAAGGTTCTGCACCCCCTGTCCCTGACTCTGTGATACACCTACCCCCTGTAAACTGCCTGGGCCCCTGGCTAAAAGTCTCTTTTTTAAGCTGGCCAAAATATTCATGTATCCCCCTGATTTATTTATGCGTTTCCCAGTGGGGGTTAAATCTACTGCTTGATGTCCCTTCCTAACTGCCCCTTTTCTAGTTCGTTTTGGCTTACTGACCCCTGCAACCGTTTTGAGAGGACCTTTCCCTTTTTTGCAAGCCCCTTGGCCCTTCCTATAGCTCACAACATCCCCCTTACCCCTTTTGCCAGGACCGGATACCCCACTTACCTGGGAGGGTATCCGATTGCTGCCTGGCTTGGTTAACACTGCTGGCTGCGCAACCTCCGGTCTCTGCGCGCGGGCTCTCTCTGAGCAAGATGGCGCCGAGACCCGGAGGGCGCGCGACGTCACCGGGGGCGGAGTCGGTGACGTCACATGTGCGCGCACATGAGGAGAAGACCGCATGGCTTCTAGGCCATGCGGCGCAGACTGCCCAACATTAGAAGGCCCAGGATCTGCCTCTCCACCGCCGACTACCCTCTGACCGGCAGTCAGAGGAGGAGAGTCGGATCCATCGGACAGACCGGTGTCACTAAGAAGCAAGGGGGACATGGGGTCCCCCTCCACCATGTGACGATCCGGAACAGAGAGAGCAGCAGGACCGGTCCCCCCATGCATACAAGATGCAGGGGCTGAAAACGGCAAGCTGCTGGGAGGGATGGATGGTTGAGGGGGGTTGCCTAAGGGGAAATAAGAAGTCCTGGTAGGTGCAGGGAAGAAAGAGGGGGTAGATGAAAAGATAGGAACAGCAAGAGAGGAAGAAAAGGAAACTACAGGAATAGCAGAAGGGGAGGAAAAATTACAGAAGAAGAGACAGAAGAAGAAGGAAGGGATATAGAATAGGCAGGGAGAAAAGAAGGGGGGGCAGGGGGAGCAGGGAGAGAAGAGGACAGGAGAGCATAAGTAGCATGAGGAAAAGGCATAGCTGAGGGGACAGAGGGAGAGGGAGAAATGATATCACCCATTCAGGTGAATCCTGCTCTTCACAAAAACGCCTTGGAGGCCTGGAAGTGCGACGAGGCTTCACCATGCTTCCACCTGCAAGACAGAAAACAGGTTAGTGACCCTACTTCCTGCCTAAAGCCCTTAATATAGGTTGTGCAACATCTCCCTCTAACTGTCAGACCAGCAGCACACACATGCATTAATGCACGTAGCAACTAAGTCAAAAGTTAACCCTTAAGTTGCTGCGTGCTTAATCAGCCCTCCACTTTCCTAACATCTATAGAGAAATTTTTATTTATAAATAAATACAACATATTCTGTTACGAAAACATTTTTGCAATATGAAATAATCGCATTTTCATGTACACTTCGAGGAGAATACGTCAAGGAGTTTGCGCAACATAGTCGTTTTTTCTCTCTATTTGTCTGTTTGCATTACGCTGCTTAATGTATGTTATTTTTCAACTTGTAATATCTGCGCAACCCCAGATGCAAAAAAGTCATAACACGTGCAGTGTTTTTGTAACTGATTTGCCATGCGACTTGGAATCTTGCCCAATGTCTTTAGTCCAACAGGAATGGCAGAAGTGTTTATTACATTGGTAGAACTTTAAAATTTACATTTTTAATAGGTTTGCTTTACCCACTTTTTTCAAACTCTTTTTTTTTTCAAACGCTTTAAATTATAGCTAAGATCCTTTGGCTGCTCAAGGACAGACCAGATAACATAAACCAGTTTTTTGTCTTGATTATAAATTGTAGTTTTATTATACATGTTTGCACATAAAATATTATAAACAAACACAATTAATCTTGACTTTCCAAAGCTCATTCACATAAAATGTTTATATGAGTTGGTGTTAAATGCTACACTTACAAATATCCTATGTTTAGTTAAAGTGAAGGTAAAGTTTGAACTATCTATAAACACTATTCAATTGTTAACATCATAAATAATCTAATCGCTAACTTCTTTTCTACATGTCATCATCTATTTCCCCAATAAACATGATTTATATTATCCCTACCGTGGTGTAACGGACTCCTCCCATCAGCCATTTCCTGATGTCTGACGTATAGAGTGGTCCCACTCGCTCAATACGTCTCTCTTAGGCTCGTTTACGTGGATCACAATAAGTACGCATGCGCATAAAGGGATTTCAGCCTCTGATCGTGTTTCCCATTCGGAGAAAGAAGCCTACGTATTGCAACAATTGCAATAGGCATGCGCAAAACAGGAGCGCTTTTCTTCCAAGGAAGAGAAAAGAATAGGAACGCATGCGCATATTGTCAAACAGGGCAATGACGTTGAATGACGGCCGCCTAACGGCCAGAATCTCAATTGGCTGCTGGAAAAACGTGACCAGCAAATAAAAAAAAATTACATGAACGGGTTGAATTTACATATTGAAATAAAGTAAGTAAAAACTGCGAAAACAGACTTTAGAATAAAATTTAAAAAAATTGATGAATGAAAGTGCCATTCATTTAGGCTGGGCTGTATAATGCAATAATGAGATATAACGAACTTTACCTTCACTTTAAGTTTATATTTACTAGATTCCAGTCATGTTGGATGTAAATTAAACCATATGATGTTTTTTTTTATTTAAGATATTTTTTAAATGAAAGAAATACTGATTGTACTTTAGTCTATTAGAAAAAAAAAGAAAGAAAGAAAATGCTATTTTTGTGGGTCATTATATATAAATTTTATATTCGATAATAATATAAATAAATACATAAACTAAAAAAAGGCTAAAAAAATTCAATACAATACAGATGAACAATATACTAAAGATAAAGTATGAAGTAACTTTTTGTTTTATGATGAAACTAAGCAGCTCATTTGATAGACATAATTGTTCTGTTTTAGCTATCGTCTCATGCTAATTGCCTGAAAGGTGTTGGTCCTAGATCACATAGAATGGCCAATGATGCATCATATATTTTTAATAAATTCAACATTTTAATAAACATTCACCTCCCAAAGCACAGGTTTTTTTTTTTATAAATTGCCTTTTGCCTTAAGCCATATAGAAACCCAGCTGTGTTTTTTTTTTTACAAGACAACATTCTCCGCACTAGTAGATGTTTTGACTTATAAACAGAGAATAGAGCTACAATTATTAAAACTTTGCAAACAATATCAACTGTAAAGAAAAAAAGAACTAAATAAAAAAAAAAGCAAATTATCTAGTCATCAAAGGGACATGAAACCCAATTTTTTTCTTTCATGATTCAGGTAGAGAATACAATTTTGAACAACATTCCAATGTGCTTCTATTATCTAATTTGCTTCATTCATTAAATATCCTTTGTTGAAGAAATAGCAATGCACATGGGCGAGCCAATAACACAAGGCATCTATGTACAGCCACCAATCAGCAGCTACTAAACCTACCTTGATATGTTTTTCAATCAAAGAATATCAAAAGAATGAAGCAAATTAGATAATAGAAGTTAATTGGAAAGTTGTTTAAAATCACATGCTCTTTCTAAATCATTAAAGAAAAAATAAAATGGGTTTCATGTCCCTTTAAATAAGCTAAAATAATATATACATGTCAAGTATTTATTGTTTTTAATTTCATTAGCTAAAAATACTTAAACAATTTCATAAGAAAACAAACACAATGAACAGGGAACTTTTTTTGAAAATGGATATCAGTAAAAAAAATAATTACGTGACTCGAAGCTGCGCTTCTCTTCATTATATCTTTACAGATTTTCTTTTTTACCATGCTTCAATTGGTATGAAGACTGGCCAATTTTGAATACAGCTGCACCTCTTTCTTCATTAGACATAGAGGCCGATTTATTATATGTCTGTCCGGCATGATCCGCTCAGCAGATCATGTCCAACAGACATCGCTGAATGCCGACAGCATATGCTATGGGCATTTAGCATTGCACAAGAGGTTCTGGTGAACTGCTTGTGCAATGCCGTCCCCTGCAGATTTGCGGCCAATCGGCTGCTAGCGGGGGGTGTCAATCAACCCGATTGTATCTGATCGGATTGATTGCTGTCTGCCCCTCAGAGGCGGCAGACCAGTTAAGGAGCAGCAGTCTTAAGACCGCTGCTTCTTAACTGCTGTTTCTGATGAGCCTGAAGGCTAGCGTGGAAACAGATGTATTAGGGACTATAAGGTGCTTAATAATTCGGCCCCCAAGTTTCAAGATTTATGAATTGTGGTAATTATGTATCTGTTTGTGCATATATGATCTGTCTTTTTTTTTTTTTTTTTGATAATTTGTGTATATAGTGCATTGATTTATTCACTGTTTGGGATGGGTATCTAGTTTAGCGCTGACTTTTTTTTTTTTTTAAATTATCAGGAAAATAATCAGTAACGGAAAACACATAACCAACTGCAGCATGTGTACTATCTTAAAGATGTTCAGTTAAAAAAATAGCACTAAAATAAATGGAGAAAGCAGAAAGGTTTGTATGTTTTACAGTTTTTATTTGTATTGTATAGTTAAATATAGAGGTTAAAAAATATATTTAAATTATCTAGGTTATCTGTTCTTATTAGAAAGATTTGCACTTCATGGTCCATTGAGGTGTCTTATGCAACTTCTCAGGAGGAGCTAAGATGTCCAGTTATTACTTTAAAAAACATAATTTATGTTAGAACATACCTGATAAATTAATTTATTTCATAGTGGCAAGAGTCTATGAACTAGTGACGTATGGGATATACATTCCTACAAGGAGGGGGCAAAGTTTCCCAAACCTCAAAATGCCTATAAATACACCTCCCACCTCACTCATACCTCAGTTTAACGTGTAGCCAAGTAGTGAGGCGTAAAAAACATACAAAAAGAGGATCTGGAAAAAATAATGTGCTTTATACAAAAAAAATCAAAACCACAAATAAATGAAATTAATTTATCAGGTAAGTTCTTAGATAAATTATGCCACTATGAAGGAAATTAATTTATTATTTACGTTTTCTTTCATGTAAGTGGCAAGAGTCCATGAGATAGTGACGTATGGGATATAATACCCAAGATGTGGAAATCCACGAGTCACTAGAGAAGGAGGGATAAAATAAAAGCAGCTATATCCGCTGAGAAATTAAATTAAAAAAAAAAAATATAAAGTTTTCTTATAAATTTAAAAAAACTAAAATCAAAGACACTAGAATCAAACTTTTCTACCAAAGGCTGCTTCTGACGAAGCAAAAACATCAAAATGGTAAAATTTAGTAAATGTATGCAAAGAAGACCCAGTTGCTGCTTTGCAAATTTGATCAACTGAAGGTTCATTCTTGAAAGCCCAAGAAGTGGCAACTGATCTAGTAGAATCAGCTGTAATTCGCTGAGGCGGAGTCTGCCCCGCCTCCAAATAAGCTTTGTGAATCAAAAGTTTCAACTACGATGCAAGAGAAATGGAAAAGGCTTTCTTACCTTTCCTGGAACCAGAAAAAAAATAACAAATAGACTAGAAGTCTTTCTGAAATCTTTAGTAGCCTCAACATAATACTTCAAGGCTCTTACCACATCCAAAGAATGTAAAGACATTTCTAGAGTATTCTTAGGATTAGGACACAAAGAAGGAACAACAATTAATCTTGTTAGAATTCACAACTTTAGGCAAAATTTTAAACGAAGTCCGCATAACAGCTTTATCTGGATGGAAAATCAGATAAGGAGACTCACAAGAGAGAGCAGACAATTCAAAAACTCTTGTAGTAGAAGAGATAGCCAAAAGAAATACCACTTTTCAAGAAAGTAATTTAATATCCAGAGAATGCATAGGCTCAAAGAAGGAGCCTGTAAAATCTTCAATACCAAATTGAGACTCCAAGGAGGAGAAATAGATTTAGTAACAGGTTTGATACGAATCAAAACCTGAACAAAACAGTGAATATCAGGAAGCTTAGCAATCTTTCTATGAAATGAGACAGAAAGAGCAGAGATTTGTCCTTTCAAAGTATTTGCAGACAAACCTTTTATCCAAACAATCATGAAAAAACTGTAAAATCCTAGGAATTCTGAAAGAATGCCAAGAATAATCATGAGTGGAATAAATCTTCCTTGAAACAGACTTACGAGCCTATACCTCTATGACTAAGCACTAAACCTTCAATTTCCATGCCTTCAAATTTAGAGATTTGAAAACCTGATGGAAAAATGGCCCTTAAGACAGAAGGTCTGGCCTTAAAGGAAGTGGCCAGGGTTGGCAACTGGACATCCGGACAAGATCCGCATACCAAAACCTGAGAGGTCATGCTGGTGCTATCAGAAACACATAAGATTGTTCCATTATAATCTCGGAGAACACCCTTGGAAGAAGAACCAGAGGCGGAAAAATGTAAGCAGGTTGGTGTATTGCCTAATAAAATGTATACCTTAATACATATGCTAAAAGCAATAATTGAACTCCTTGCTATACTTAATAGGTATAATAGTTTATTCACAAAAGAAAAGAACAATTCAATTGCTAAGTTGTTAAGCAATACCTTATGCTACATACTATAAGCAACAAATAATATAAATTTCTACATCACCAGATTTTGCATCATATATGTTCCACTTTCGCTGGGGTTTACGGTCACTGCAGCCCGAACAATATAGGGGATCTGGGAGTTCACCTTGCCCGATATTCACACAACACCTTTCCCCATGAACAGAGAATCAGAGAAGAGGAAGTCCCAGCTATCCTTTATACTGTTGCTGAGATAACACTGTGTATAAAGTTCCTCTTTTCATAGCTGTGTACGTGTCATTATGTGTGCTGAGAGTTAAGTTTATTCAGACAAATGTTCTTGGCATCTTAATAGTGTATGTGTTTGTGGTTTCCTGTTAGGCAGACTTAATTCTTGTCAGCAGTCAGCATTAATAATTATATAAGCATGGGGCATCATAGCAACTAGTTAAGGTCTTGAAATAACATATAGATCAGTTAAAACATTGGTTCATATAACAATTCACTCATATATGGCCTGCCATATCACATTTGTATCACATAAGGTTAAATCATGAGTCCTATTCTTACTATCTATATGTGTTCCTGTAAATTGTGGCATCCAATAAGCGTTATCAATGATTAATGGCATAGCAATAAATTTACACATAATATCAATATCGGTTACATAATATAATTGTACCTGTCCCACACATTCAGTGTCATTACATTTAATTAACACAGCATCCATTTTAAGCCATATACGTGAAGAAGTAAGATTCAATAATTATTGCCACAATTGCAAATTCCCTGTCATTAATTTTGTTTGTACAGCATCTTTCTGCTGTATTTGATTCAAAGTTTGTATACTACAAATAGTCCAATTGACAAATGCAGCTATATTAGTCAACATATCATTTTTCCATAAAGTGGTTTCATCAATAATATCTAATATTTCTAAATTTAAATTTGATTGTCGCCTTTGTGTCATAAATACAGTAGGCATCCAGGTGGTTTGCCACTTTAGAGCCTTATTAAATACTACTCCACTGTTATGTATTCTATTAGCAAGAGTCTCAATGTCAAATCCATTTAAAGTTCCTGTTATTGTTCCATACCCTCCTAATACAGTGTCATACCATGCCCTTTTATTCTACCTTTTCAATATTGGGAAGGAGGAAAATGTTCTTCCACATCTAAGAATATTCTTTGCAAAGATAAACCTACTTTTTGACATGTGTAAGGTATACGCTTAATTTTCCCCGGATTCAATACTGTACTATTTCTATTAACCAGTATAATATATTGCACCCATATGAATAATTTCAGTGGCTTTATCACAAACAAATACAGAAACATTAGTCATATTATATTCCAAAGTATTATTACTATATACATAAGGTAGATATCGAGTATCATTGTCCTGTAATTGGATAATTGTCTATTCGTTCTTTCCAGTTTTCCATATAAAGTTTAATGGCAAACTGCAACATTGAATTGCTGTTAGATTAATTACCCTTATGATTCCTTCTTCATTATATAGACAATAATTTGGGCGATATCTTTGTCCAATGGTGGCGTCCATATATGCCCTGGATGTACTATCACGTTGGCTGTAACACATAATTGTGCTGATGGACAAGTAAAATTATCCTGTTGTCTCTTAATGAACCTATTTGTCCATCCTTATTGCACCATTTGTTTGTCTTTCTGAATTATTTCTTCTCCTGGTGTTACTGCTGACACTCCACACAGCCCTCCAAGGAGGCCAAAAGTAAGAATCATCACACATAACGGTATCTGTAAGAGGGAAAATAACTTTATTCACGTAAGTAACATTTCTACTCTGGTACATATTCCGATTGCTCCCTTCCTGGCCTGATTATTAATAAGGTACAGTCATCACCTACTGCAATCACCTCAGCCGCATCAGGCGATCCTTGGTTATTTTGTATCCATATATTAGCACCTACATTTTTTATGTTACTGGATCCAAATTCTTTATCCCCCCTGATAGTTAGCATGGTTGGGGGCTCTCGTTCTTTCATTACAGCAGTAAATAAGGGAATTATTAATAACTGGGCAATTACCTCTCTGGCCTGAATTTGCAAATGCTGCTTTCCACTACTCAATAGCATTACTTTAATTTCCCCTTGATAATCTGAATCAATAACTCCTCCCATCCCAAACACTCCCTTAAGAGCTAAACTAGATCTGGAAGCCAGCTGCCCATAATGTTCCGTGGGCAGCTGGCAACCAACTCCAGTTCGCATAGTGTAAATGTTTCCTGGGGTTAAGCTGGTCCCTTCCAATGCATGTATGTCTAACCCAGCTGAATCGGGAGATGCCCTTAAAGGTTCTTTTGCTCTAAGGTCCATCTTCCAATAGGTTAACTAAAATCCATTTGCCAAATTTGGCCTGGTAAGCTACCTCGTCCTAAATGTCCCATTATTGTATGTGGTACTACCCGTCCCTGTGTATGTTGACACGTGGTACAGTTTAGGATTACAGTTTTAATTATATCCATTGTCAAAGGTAGACCTCTTTCTTGTGCCCACCTGTAAGTGGCCTTTTCTCCAAGAGGTCCACTTTTTTGGTGTTCCCAAAGAGCTGTACCTTTGAGCCATTCTTCCACCACTTCATTCTCTGTTTCACGATCAGCCTTTTTAATTGCTGCTGCAGCATCTGTTTGTGAATTATACAAACGTTCTAGTGAATCTAATGGTACATTAGCATCAACATGATATACTGTTACTTGATATTTTACAACCATGTCTGCTATATCTTCCCAAATTTATTTCTTCTGTTAAGTGTGATCAGTCCACGGGTCATCATTACTTCTGGGATATTACTCCTCCCCAACAGGAAGTGCAAGAGGATTCACCCAGCAGAGTTGCATATAGCCCCTCCCCTCTACGTCACCCCCAGTCATTCTCTTGCACCCAACGACTAGATAGGATGCGTGAGAGGACTATGGTGATTTTATTTAGTTTATTTCTTCAATCAAAAGTTTGTTATTTTTTAATAGCACCGGAGTGTGTTATTCCTTCTCTGGTAGAGTTTGAAGAAGAATCTACCAGAGTTTTTACTATGATTTTAGCCGGAGTTGTTAAGATCATATTGCTGTTTCTCGGCCATCTGAGGAGAGGTAAACTTCAGATCAGGGGACAGCGGGCAGTTTATTCTGCAAAAGGTATGTAGCAGTTTTTAATTTCTAACAATGGAATTGCTGAGAAAATCCTGCCATACCGACATTATATCATGTATGTATAATTTACATTTTAGTATTCTGGAGAATGGTACTTCACTGGAATTACATTGTGTATTTAAGACTTTAGCCTAATAGAAATACAACAGGCTTTTTAATAACTCTTAATTATGTTAAACGTTTTTGCTGGAATGTAAAATCGTTTTCATTTTCTGAGGTACTGGGTGAATAAAATGTTTGGGCACTATTTTTCCACTTGGCAGTTGCTGGATCTAATTATGACAGTTTTTAATCTCTCTCACTGTTGTGTGTGAGGGGGTGGGACCTTTTTTGGCGCTTTTGCTACGCATCAAAAATTTCAGTTAAAAGCTCATTGTTTTTTCCTGCATGTTCCGGTTTATCTCTACAGAACCCAGGGATCTTCAAAGCTAATTTGAGGGAAGTAATCTAACAGAGCTGTAAGATTGTAGTTGACTGTGATAAAAAACGTTTATTCTTTAACTTTTTTATGCCTCAGGGTTAGTTATTTCTTGCTACTGGGTACAAGCCTTTGCTAAGTTGCATTTGTTTTACAAAGCTGATTGATTTCATCTGTTATATATATTCAGTGCTTTTCAAGCACAGTTCGTTTTTTTCATTGTATAGTATTTCCAAATTGCAAGTTTATTTGCTAGTTTGTTAAACATGTCTGATTCAGAAGATGAGACCTGTACTATTTGTACTAAAGCCAAGGTGGAGCCCAATAGAAATTTATGTACTAACTGTATTGATGCTACATTAAATAAAAGTCAATCTGTACAAAGTGAACAAATTTCACCAAACAACGAGGGGAGAGTTATGCCGACTAACTCGCCTCACGTGACAGTACCTGCATCTCCCGCTCGGGACGTGCGCGATATGGCGACGCCAAGTACATCTGGGCGGCCATTACAAATAACATTACAAGATATGGCTACTGTTATGACTGAGGTTTTGGCTAAATTACCAGAACTAAGGGGCAAGCGTGATCACTCTGGGGTGAGAACAGAGTGCGCTGATAATCTTAGGGCCATGTCAGATACTGCGTCACAACTTGCAGAACATGAGGACGGAGAGCTTCATTCTGCGGCTGACGGTTCTGATCCAAACAGATTGGATTCAGATATTTCAAATTTTAAATTTAAGCTGGAAAACCTCTGTGTTTTACTAGGGGAGGTGTTAGCGGCCCTGAATGATTGTAACACAGTTGCAATACCTGAGAAAATGTGTAGGTTGGATAAATATTTTGCTGTACCAACAAGTACTGACGTTTTTCCTATACCTAAAAGACTAACTGAAATTATTACTAAGGAGTGGGATAGACCCGGTGTGCCGTTCTCACCCCCTCCAATATTTAGAAAGATGTTTCCAATAGACACCACCACACGGGATTTATGGCAAACGGTCCCTAAGGTGGAGGGAGCAGTTTCTACTTTAGCTAAACGTACCACTATCCCGGTAGAGGATAGCTGTGCCTTTTCAGATCCAATGGATAAAAAATTAGAGGGTTACCTTAAGAAAATGTTTGTTCAACAAGGTTTTATATTGCAACCCCTTGCATGCATTGCGCCGATCACGGCTGCAGCGGCATTCTGGATTGAGTCTCTAGAAGAGAACCTTGGTTCAGCTACGCTGGACGACATTTCAGACAGGCTTAGAGTACTTAAGCTATCTAATTCATTCATTTCGGAAGCCGTAGTACATTTAATTAAACTTACGGCTAAGAATTCCGGATTCGCCATTCAAGCACGCAGAGCACTGTGGCTAAAATCCTGGTCAGCTGATGTAACTTCTAAGTCCAAATTACTTAATATACCTTTCAAGGGACAGACCTTATTTGGGCCTGGTTTGAAAGAAATTATCGCTGACATTACAGGAGGTAAGGGCCACGCCCTACCTCAAGACAAAGCCAAACCTAAGGCTAGACAGTCTAATTTTCGTTCCTTTCGGAATTTCAAAGCAGGAGCAGCATCAACTTCCACTACTCCAAAACAAGAAGGATCTGGTGCTCGCTACAGACAAGGCTGGAGACCTAACCAGTCCTGGAACAAGGGCAAGCAGGCCAGGAAGCCTGCAGCTGCCACTAAAACAGCATGAATTGAGGGCCCCCGATCCGGGATCGGATCTAGTGGGGGGCAGACTTTCTCTCTTCGCCCAGGCTTGGGCAAGAGATGTCCAGGATCCCTGGGCGCTAGAGATAATATCTCAGGGATACCTTCTGGACTTCAAACTCTCTCCTCCAAGAGAGAGATTTCATCTGTCAAGGTTGTCGACAAACCAAACAAAGAAAGAAGCGTTTCTACGCTGCATACAAGAACTATTGTTAATGGGAGTAATCCATCCAGTTCCACGGTCGGAACAGGGACAAGGGTTTTACTCAAATCTGTTTGTGGTTCCCAAAAAAGAGGGAACTTTCAGACCAATCCTGGATTTAAAGATCCTAAACAAATTCCTAAGAGTTCCATCATTCAAAATGGAGACTATCCGGACAATTTTACCCATGATCCAAGAAGGTCAGTACATGACCACAGTGGACCTAAAGGACGCTTATCTTCACATACCGATTCACAAAGATCATTACCGGTATCTAAGATTTGCCTTTCTAGACAGGCATTACCAGTTTGTAGCTCTTCCATTCGGATTGGCTACAGCTCCAAGAATCTTCACAAAGGTTCTAGGTGCTCTTCTGGCGGTACTAAGACCGCGGGGAATTTCGGTAGCTCCTTACCTAGACGACATTCTGATACAAGCTTCAAGCTTTCAAACTGCCAAGTCTCATACAGAGTTAGTACTGGCATTTCTAAGGTCACATGGATGGAAGGTGAACGAAAAGAAAAGTTCACTCGTTCCACTCACAAGAGTTCCCTTCCTGGGGACTCTTATAGATTCTGTAGAAATGAAGATTTACCTGACAGAGGACAGGTTAACAAGACTTCAAAGTGCTTGCCGCACCCTTCATTCCATTCAACACCCATCGGTGGCTCAATGCATGGAGGTAATCGGCTTAATGGTAGCAGCAATGGACATAGTGCCATTTGCTCGCTTACACCTCAGACCACTGCAATTGTGCATGCTAAGTCAGTGGAATGGGGATTACTCAGACTTGTCCCCTTCTCTGAATCTGGATCAAGAGACCAGAAATTCTCTTCTATGGTGGCTTTCTCGGCCACATCTGTCCAGGGGGATGCCATTCAGCAGACCAGACTGGACAATTGTAACAACAGACGCCAGCCTTCTAGGTTGGGGTGCCGTCTGGAATTCTCTGAAGGCTCAGGGACAATGGAGTCAGGAGGAGAGTCTCCTGCCAATAAACATTCTGGAATTGAGAGCAGTTCTCAACGCCCTCCTGGCTTGGCCCCAGTTGACAACTCAGGGTTTCATCAGGTTTCAGTCGGACAACATCACGACTGTAGCTTACATCAACCATCAGGGAGGGACAAGGAGCTCCCTAGCAATGATGGAAGTATCAAAGATTATTCGCTGGGCAGAGTCTCACTCTTGCCACCTGTCAGCAATCCACATCCCGGGAGTGGAGAACTGGGAGGCGGATTTCTTAAGTCGTCAGACTTTTCATCCGGGGGAATGGGAACTTCATCCGGAGGTCTTTGCCCAAATACTTCGACGTTGGGGCAAACCAGAGATAGATCTCATGGCGTCTCGACAGAACGCCAAGCTTCCTCGGTACGGGTCCAGATCCAGGGATCCAGGAGCAGTCCTAATAGATGCCCTGACGGCACCTTGGAACTTCAGGATGGCTTATGTGTTTCCACCCTTCCCGATGCTTCCTCGATTGATTGCCAGAATCAAACAGGAGAGAGCATCAGTGATTCTGATAGCACCTGCATGGCCACGCAGGACTTGGTATGCAGACCTGGTGGACATGTCATCCTGTCCACCTTGGTCTCTACCTCTGAAACAGGACCTCCTGATACAGGGTCCTTTCAAACATCAAAATCTAACTTCTCTGAAGCTGACTGCTTGGAAATTGAACGTTTGATTTTATCAAGACGTGGGTTTTCTGAGTCAGTTATTGACACCTTAATACAGGCTAGGAAGCCTGTTACCAGAAAGATTTACCATAAAATATGGCGTAAATACCTATATTGGTGTGAATCCAAGGGTTACTCTTGGAGTAAGGTTAGGATTCCTAGGATATTGTCTTTTCTACAAGAAGGTTTAGAAAAGGGTTTATCTGCTAGTTCATTAAAGGGACAGATCTCAGCTCTGTCTATTCTGTTACACAAACGTCTGTCAGAAGTGCCAGACGTTCAGGCTTTCTGTCAGGCTTTAGCGAGGATTAAGCCTGTGTTTAAGACTGTTGCTCCACCATGGAGTTTAAATCTTGTTCTTAACGTTTTACAGGGCGTTCCGTTTGAACCCCTCCATTCCATTGATATAAAGTTGTTATCTTGGAAAGTTCTATTTTTAATGGCTATTTCATCGGCTCGAAGAGTCTCTGAGTTATCAGCCTTACATTGTGATTCTCCTTATTTGATTTTTCATTCGGATAAGGTAGTTCTGCGTACTAAACCTGGGTTCTTATCCAAGGTAGTCACTAACAGGAATATCAATCAAGAGATTGTTGTTCCATCCTTGTGTCCAAATCCTTCTTCAAAGAAGGAACGTCTTCTGCACAATCTGGATGTAGTTCGTGCCCTAAAATTTTACTTACAAGCAACTAAAGAATTTCGACAGACGTCTTCCCTGTTTGTCGTTTACTCTGGTCAGAGGAGAGGTCAAAAAGCTTCTGCTACCTCTCTCTCTTTTTGGCTTCGTAGCATAATACGTTTAGCCTATGAGACTGCTGGACAGCAGCCTCCTGAAAGAATTACAGCTCATTCCACTAGAGCTGTGGCTTCCACTTGGGCCTTTAAGAATGAGGCCTCTGTTGAACAGATTTGCAAGGCTGCAACTTGGTCTTCGCTTCATACTTTTTCCAAATTTTACAAATTTGACACATTTGCTTCCTCGGAGGCTATTTTTGGGAGAAAGGTTCTTCAGGCAGTGGTTCCTTCTGTTTAAAAGAGCCTGCCTATCCCTCCCGTCATCCGTGTACTTTTGCTTTGGTATTGGTATCCCAGAAGTAATGATGACCCGTGGACTGATCACACTTAACAGAAGAAAACATAATTTATGCTTACCTGATAAATTCCTTTCTTCTGTAGTGTGATCAGTCCACGGCCCGCCCTGTTTTTTAAGGCAGGTAATTATTTTTAAATTATACTCCAGTCACCACTACACCCTTGGTTCCTCCTTTCTCGTTGGTCCTTGGTCGAATGACTGGGGGTGACGTAGAGGGGAGGGGCTATATGCAACTCTGCTGGGTGAATCCTCTTGCACTTCCTGTTGGGGAGGAGTAATATCCCAGAAGTAATGATGACCCGTGGACTGATCACACTACAGAAGAAAGGAATTTATCAGGTAAGCATAAATTATGTTTTTCCCCACACTTCTTTTGAATGTATTTTCCAGTCATAACAAGTGCCACATATTTGTGTTGAAGAGAAAAGATCAGCTAATTTACAACAAACACACTTAGCTTTAGTAGAATTGTGTTCAGGCAGCTTAGTTCCTACAGTAACATCAGAGACAGGATCAGTTTGAGACATCTTGCAAAATGTAACAAAAAAGAAAAAATAACATTTAAACAAAATATCCAATTTCCTCAAAATAGCAGTTTCAGGAATGGGAAAAAAAATGCTTATGATAAAATTCTTATACAAAAGTAAAATAAAAAACAAACATCATAGCCCTCTATAAACAAATTAGAGCAGCGAGCAAAAGAGGGAGGAACTTAATATAACACATTTTGGCGCCAGGAATGACGCAAATGCAGAGGTAAAAACTTTTGGCGCCAACACAATGAAATGACGCAACTCGCGTCTTAACAGCCTAGTTTGCCCAGGAAAATTTTGAAAAACAGACTCCAAGTTTCAACTAACTGGAATCCCAGGTAAGAAAAGAATACCTAAATTCTTCCATAAACAATCTCCATGCTGAAACTGTTAGACTGCAAAGGGAAATATACACAGACCCGACTCATGGCAAATATATGCAATATATGTTAAAAACTTTATAATATAAAGTGCCAAACATAGCTGAGAGTGTCTTAAAATATTATATATAGTTACCAGAAGACACCCATCCACATATAGCAGACAGCCAAACCAGTACTGAAACATATCAGCAGAGGTAATGGTAGAGGAGTATAATGTTGATCTGTAAAGGGAGGCAGCAGATGAAAAACATGATATTATCAGGCAATACTTCACATCCCTCAGATAAACACTGTACTTTGAGTGGAATTGGGCTTCAATATGTTTATAAGCTCCTTTCACAGAAGAAATCAAGCACATCTTGCTTTGCCACCTCCAAATGAGAAAAAAATTGTAAAACTGAGGTATAAGTGAGGTGGGAGGTGTATTTATAGGCATTTGAGGTTTGGGAAATGTTGCCCCCTCCTGGTAGGAATGTATATCCCATACGTCACTAGCTCATGGACTCTTGCCACTTACATGAAAGAAACAAACATTTTCTATATTTGATAATCAAAACTCGAATTTGAAAACTCGAAGAATCAAAAAGTTCTCTTATTTATCTTCCCTTACTCAACCTTTTTTTTTGCTGTAGATCCAACCTAGCAGCTTAATGCATTGAGTGACCTGTCAGAGGACTGAGATACTGTTGAATACTTGGGGTTAGATTACAAGTGAGGCACAAAACAGTTTTGTGCTAGCATAATTGTGTTTTTTGTGAGCCATTTTCATTACCCTGATATTACAATTGGAGCGAAATCACGTTTGCGGTAGCGCAACCGCCAATTACGCTTCAATTCTTACCGCACTCTCGGAGCTGGGGTTAACTGTTTTCCGAAACAAAAAAGTCACACAAAACACTTAAAAAAACCATATATTAACAGTGTCTAATAAAAATTATTTAAAAAAAATATATTGCACACAAAAAGTATAAGGGCTCAAAGATAGGAGATCTTGGGTGTTACAGGGAGTGCAGAATTATTAGGCAAGTTGTATTTTTGAGGATTAATTTTATTATTGAACAACAACCATGTTCTCAATGAACCCAAAAAACTCATTAATATCAAAGCTGAATAGTTTTGGAAGTAGTTTTTAGTTTGTTTTTAGTTATAGCTATTTTAGGGGGATATCTGTGTGTGCAGGTGACTATTACTGTGCATAATTATTAGGCAACTTAACAAAAAACAAATATATACCCATTTCAATTATTTATTTTTACCAGTGAAACCAATATAACATCTCAACATTCACAAATATACATTTCTGACATTCAAAAACAAAACAAAAACAAATCAGTGACCAATATAACCACCTTTCTTTGCAAGGACACTCAAAAGCCTGCCATCCATGGATTCTGTCAGTGTTTTGATCTGTTCACCATCAACATTGCGTGCAGCAGCAACCACAGCCTCCCAGACACTGTTCAGAGAGGTGTACTGTTTTCCCTCCTTGTAAATCTCACATTTGATGATGGACCACAGGTTCTCAATGGGGTTCAGATCAGGTGAACAAGGAGGCCATGTCATTAGATTTTCTTCTTTTATACCCTTTCTTGCCAGCCACGCTGTGGAGTACTTGGACGCGTGTGATGGAGCATTGTCCTGCATGAAAATCATGTTTTTCTTGAAGGATGCAGACTTCTTCCTGTACCACTGCTTGAAGAAGGTGTCTTTCAGAAACTGGCAGTAGGACTGGGAGTTGAGCTTGACTCCATCCTCAACCTGAAAAGGCCCCACAAGCTCATCTTTGATGATACCAGCCCAAACCAGTACTCCACCTCCACCTTGCTGGCGTCTGAGTCGGACTGGAGCTCTTTGCCCTTTACCAATCCAGCCACGGGCCCATCCATCTGGCCCATCAAGACTCACTCTCATTTCATCTGTCCATAAAACCTTAGAAAAATCAGTCTTGAGATATTTCTTGGCCCAGTCTTGAGGTTTCAGCTTGTGTGTCTTGTTCAGTGGTGGTCGTCTTTCAGCCTTTCTTACCTTGGCCATGTCTCTGAGTATTGCACACCTTGTGCTTTTGGGCACTCCAGTGATGTTGCACTGAAATATGGCCAAACTGGTGGCAAGTGGCATCTTGGCGGCTGCACGCTTGACTTTTCTCAGTTCATGGGCAGTTATTTTGCACCTTGGTTTTTCCACGCGCTTCTTGCGACCCTGTTGACTATTTTGAATGAAACGCTTGATTGTTCGATGATCACGCTTCAGAAGCTTTGCAATTTTAAGAGTGCTGCATCCCTCTGCAAGATATCTCACTATTTTTGACTTTTCTGAGCCTGTCAAGTCCTTCTTTTGACCCATTTTGCCAAAGGAAAGGAAGTTGCCTAATAATTATGCACACCTGATATAGGGTGTTGATGTCATTAGACCACACCCCTTCTCATTACAGAGATGCACATCACCTAATATGCTTAATTGGTAGTAGGCTTTCGAGCCTATACAGCTTGGAGTAAGACAACATGCATAAAGAGGATGATGTGGTCAAAATACTCATTTGCCTAATAATTCTGCACTCCCTGTAGAAGAAAAAAAATAGAGCGCCACTTGTAATATATCAAGTTTGCTATCACTGATTTAGTCCATAGATTATCAATGACGGTGTCAATATACAATAAATTGTATTTTTATGAGGGACACAATGGATATCTTACTTAGTTATTTTTATGAAGGGAAGTAATATTATTTGCATTGAATAATAGATATTATACTACATATAGCATTTGTATTTTGAGAGTCTAAGCCCTGTCTTTTTGTGTGAGGCTAATGTGGCAGGATTTAAGAATTCTTTTGCTTAAGAAATATGTTTTTATCAGAACTTCTCAATTTGATTATTCCTGAAGGAGAGATTCTTGTATGCGCAATGAAATTGATACCAAATTGTTAGATGAAAGCCGTACTCTAACACAAAGTTTTTACCTTATCTTTTTGTGTGAGCAAAAGCTTTCTTAGAACCTGATGATTTAAAGTTCTCCACTCATGTGAGATGATCTAGAATGATCCTCCAGCACTACGAGATCCCTAGTAAAATTCTTAAAAGGCAGATTTTGCAATTCTTCTTCAAGGGGCATTCCCTGCTTCTGTATGTAAAGGAGAAACAAGCTCAGTGCAATATAGCACTGCATGACAGTTCTGACATGACATGACTGTTCTACTGCATTTACACTTTGTGCTTTCTGTTTTATATTACTTTGCACTTCAGATTGTTTTTTTTTTACATTTCAACTCTGCACTTATTATTTTGTATTTTATTTAAGTATACAGCAGTGTATTTAGTATTTAATTGCAATTTTACAAATTTTGATTATGCTTTCCCATTTTCTGTGTAACTTTAACAAATTAGGATCATACTTTGTATATTTATGTGTATCTTTTAAAAATAACATTGGACTTTGTATTCATTATTTTAAAATAAAACTGAAAAACTGACAGCTTCAGTTTCCCTCGAGAGCTTTATTACTTTCTTTGGGCCTGATAAGCAAAGATTCTCTAGTTTTGAGAGAAAGGTATAGTGCAAACTTCACATGAGCTGAACTCACTGAATTCTATAAGAAAAAAGGTGAAACCTGGAAGTCCCAGAGAGATGAGAGATGCCTTCCACAGAAAGTAATGAAGCTCTTTGGGATACAGAACATAATAGGGGAGATAAGGCAACTGGAGAATACATGGGCTGATGTAAAGGCTACATTTGCATCAATTACAAATTAAATTGAAATGTTTTCACTACAATGTAACTTGTTTTTGCCTATAGTTTAGTATATATTACTTTTCGGTCAGTTAAATAAGTGCATTTTGAATTTTGAGCAAACCGCCTGCATACAACTGGTGAGATAAATCAGCGAGACTAGCTTGATTTAAATGCTTACAGTATTTTCAAGACTTGTGAGAGAGCTTCAGACATACACTGGGAACTCCCCTGTTCATCCCGGGGAACTTCTCTTTCCCTCTCACTTTCTGAAGCTGTGTTTTATTTTACAATAGAGAAAATTCCAGGTGCAATATAAGTTGTAAAAGATACACAGAAATATACAAAGTATGATCCAAATTCCTTTAAAGTAACACAAACTTTCAAAACATAATCATAATTTGTAAAATAACTGCTGGATCTAAATCTAAATGTATTAAAATATAATATAGAAAGTGCAAAGCTTGAATGTAATGATACTGAAAAGACCCAATCTGAAATGTAAAGTATTATAAAATGCAATGCACAAAGTGTATGTGTAATTCTCATATCATGCAGTGCTATATTGCATAGGGCTTGTTTCTCCTTCAGATACTGAAATGAGAGAGATCTCTCAGTGCAAATCATTCAGTTAGTTAAGCCCTTGTGATGTATGCACTACAATTTCTCTCCAAGATGGATTATCTTTGATCATCATGCCCTTAATCACATACATTTATATACTGCTTTTACTGGAATACATATTTATACAATATGAGCACTAGAAGTAAATGTGCCCATCTAAACAGTCTAGCTTAAAGGTACATGAAACCCTAAAATTTTCATTTAAAATTCATATAGAGCATACATTTTTGAAGCAACATTCCAATTTATGTCTATTACAATTTTGCCTCCATTAATTTCCATTAAAGGTAATTTTAAACAACTTTCCAATTTACTTCTATTTTTAATTTGCTTTGATCTCTTGGTAATTTTTTTAAATAAAAATATATTTAGGTAGGCTTAGGAGCTAGCTGATTGTTGACTGCACATCTTATAGTACTCATTGGCTTACCAGTGTAACCAGCTAGCTTCCAGTAGTGCAGTGCTTCTTCAATAAAGAATACCGAGAGATTTAAGCAAAATTCATAATCTGAGTAAATTGGAAAGTTTTTTTTTAAATTGTACCCTATCTGAATCTTGAAAGAAGATTTTTGGTTTTTATGTGCCTTTAATGGAAGTTCTTGCTCTCTATGGCAATTATCCAACCAGGTTCATTGATTATTTTTTTTTGGTGACGGCCATTGAGTACCTTTTAATACACAACTTTTTACCTTTATTTACATAAAATTTGGCACAGACATGGGGGCAAAATTTGCCCCTATTTATACAAACATTTGTATTGTCTAGTTAAAGCTGAAAACCCTTATAGAACTAGTATTATCACATATAATAGATTCATTGACAACATATTATTCATTTGGGACAACTCACGGAGATCAGTAGGAAAATTGTATTAAATATCTTAACAGTAACCTTACAGGAAAGGAATATTATGTTAAATATAAAGCTCTGTTTAGTAAATGCTGCACATAAAGGTTCACTCATAGGAACCTGTGCACCCGACAGATGCTGCCCACATTTACCAGATGTACAGCTCTGCGGAATCTGTTGGCGCTCTACAAATAACCGATAATAATACTAATACTAATACTAGCAATTGTTAATGCAGCTGCTCTTGTCAATAATGATTTAAATCTGCTTCCCTGGAGGTGGTGGAGAGGCTAAGTAGCTGCAGTCTTAAGACCACAGTTAATTAACAAGCATTTCAGGCCTGCTCACACAAGCCTGAAACACTAGGGCCCCAAAGTTGAATTCACAGCTTAATAAGTGGGGCCCATAGATTTGATTGTGTTACATATTTGATTACTTGCCAATTGTGTAAAATGCAATATGTAGGAAAAACCATGTTTCAAAAAAGAGCACATCAGAGAACATCTATTAGTCGTAGATAAACCGGATTTTCAGACACTAGTTGTAAAACATTTTAGGAGACATGGTGCATGTAAACGTTTTAGGTTTATGGTAATATACCCATTATTTTTTTATTTTTTTATTAGTGGTGATAAATGATCCTTAAGGGTACAATAAAAGGATACCCAGTGCATCTATTTCCTTCAAACAAAAAAATAGACCTGGGCCTCTATATGGGGGATTAGATAGTATTACATAATTGTAGATAAAGAGGACCATCTGTAATGTTTGTGGGATATTTCCTTATCAGACCAATCTTGAGCAGTAATCTTCTTATCCCAGCATCAAGTGGAAAGATAAAGAAAAATCCCAGAATCAAAGTTAATAGATAGAAGGAATGAGGTAGGACAGGAACAGCAAACCCCAAGAGCAGCAAGGGTAAATGAGAAGCAGGCCACTGAGCCAGTAGGGCTCAGAAGAAAGCAAGCAATACTATGCCACAAGGGAATAAATTAAAAAGAATGTACACCAGGCAGTGCAGGGTACAGTTAAAGCAAGCAGTCCAATCTTCCTGAGTATCCAAGGGTTAAGCAAAGGAGTGGTCACAAGGCAATACAGAGTTCAGTAATTGTTACAAACGTTTAATAGTTGCTTACTATAATGTCCAGAGAACAGAATCTAAAGTGTTGAATCACAACTGCAGTTCCTGCAGGAAGTACAAAGTCAGGATATAAGTAACAGTAACAGGATACATTGAAATAGGTTGTGTGTTGCTTAAGTATTTATAAGATAAATGCATTCGTGATTTGTATGAATGAAACACAATGACATTACTAAGGTTATACTGTATCAGAAATAAAGCAGTTTTCTCTGTCCCATAACTAGGTAATTTACACAGAGGATAATTCTAGCATTACCCTAGTAGTTACCTCTAGTTAAAGGGATATATACTGATATCAAAGAAGGGGATATATAACACATATATAAAGGAGAGTAAACAATGCATTTATACATAAGTTGTTATTTTAACTATCTTTCCCTTACCGTGTACTAGGAGAGTAATGTGCGGTAGTCAGTTATTAGTTGGCGGCGGTGACTCAACCGCGAGTTGTAACAAATTATCAATCCGCAGGAATAGTTAGAGTAAGTGTCCCACTGCAGTTCTGAGTGAAGTTTTAACAAATACAAAGTTTTGATAGTAATGATGCAGCAATCTCAGGAGGATCAATGCAGAATACAGGCAATGAGCTTGGAGACAGGAAACAGGAACTTCCAATCAGCAATAAAAATCAAGCAAGGAGGCAGATGTGAAGCTGCTATTTAAAGGGTAATATGATATGTTAAGAGCCTCTTAAAGGGACAGTACCAAAGTTGTATAATAGGTTTTAAAGAGCCAGTAACGATTTGGTGGTTAGATACCAATAAGTGTAACAGTAATAAGCAGGCAGTCAAATCTTTCTAAATATCAAAAGAGTTAAACAGAGGAATGGTCTCAAGCCAATGCAGGGTTCGGTAACAAGCAGGCAATCAATAAAGCACAATGTAAAATAGCACCCAGGAGTACACAGAGGCAAACTTATACTTAGAATTATCAAGCGGTGGGTTGACATGATTTGCTGTGGCGAATCATGTCCGCCCGACATCGCTAAATGCCGACAGCATATGCTGTCGGCATTTAACATTGCTCAAGCATTTCTGGTAAAATGCTTGTGCAATGCCGCCCCCTGCAGATTCGCACCCAATCGGCCGCTAGCAATCATCTGATCGGGATGATTGCTGTTTGCCACCTCAGAGGTGGGAATGAGTTAAGGAGCAGCGGTCTTATGACTGCTGCTTCTTAACTTAAGTTTGCAGCGAGCAGGAAACTTCGGGGGGGGGGGGTGCTTGATAAATCTATCCCTAAGTGAAAAGGAGGTACTTACATAATTGTAAAAAATACACACCAAGGATGAGACACAGCTGAGATTCAGAGCGGCATTAGTGGTACTCGCCGACAACAACCCCAAGTGGCCATGGTAACAGCCGGAGGAGCGGAGGTGGCATGACACCATCTAGACATGAATATATTGGTAAATCTCCCTGCTCCCTCGGATGTTTGACCTATTTCCCACCACAGGTGCAATTAACTTTTTGGAATTACTTTTTTAGTACATAAATATTTTAATTATTTCTATTTTACTTTAATTTGCGTCATATATGTTTGGTTAATGAACCAAATTGAGGTGTGAATTTATTTTACCTGAATTGTAGAGTTTGATTTATCACTTAGAGTATGTTTCAATAACTCCATCTTAGTAGATAGAGGATTTGAGAATGAGACCCCAAACTCTGAACATACCCCACCATGAATACAATATAACAGAACCCAATTTGGAAATGGAAAAGCTGTCTTTTTATTAATTAATGTAACTAATATGCTAATTGGTTTTACTTTCACAGGATTGGCGTATTGTTGAAAAGGTGTTTACCCTCCCTTTTATCAGTGAACAAGTGCCTACGTGCATGAAACGCATATGATGCGGGTGGGCTAAGGTCCTCCTATCTCCTTGTTCCTGTATTCTTTGTTCTATTATGTTCCTTTTTGTTTTTATGCAACAATAAAGATGAACTGCTTTTTTATTTAATACTGTGGTCGGATCTTCAGTGCCAGGATCTTGTGTGGATGTACGTTACATTTGGCCTATCCATGGGCTCATCCGTGTGCACGTGACCGACACTCCCGCCATGTGTGTCTAATCGGAAGAATGTCACAGCTGGAGAGCGTGTGTTCGGCAATAAAATACAGCTTGATTAAATTTATTTAAAAACAATATTTAAAAGCTCTATGTGTTTCAGCAATTGTATTGCTTTTTTCAAAAGCAATTGAAAGAAAACAAATGAAGTAAGCGGATCAGAGGGATAGAGATTGCCACCATGGAAGACCTAATTATCAAGGAGCAGTTTTTGTGTGCAGCAGAGGTACAGGAGTGTAATTCTTAAAAGCCAGTGAGCTGAGAGATTTTTACACTGCTAACAGGGCACCTGTGGATAAGAGCAGAGCCTTTGCTAAAGTGGCATCTAGCTGGAAGGATGCTAATTCACGACCCCCTTTTAAGAAGTCTGCTATGCCCTCATCTAATGTGTATGTTCCCTCTTGGAAATGAGGAGTAAGTGCCACACCTGGGCAAGGGGAATACCCGCAGGTGTTTTGTTTGCAACAAAGTGGCGCACATTATCTCTACTTGCCCAGCAAAATTAAAACAGCAGCATCAGCAGGAGAGAGTCGCCCCTCTAGACCCTATCTTCTTTATTTGCTACCAGACCAGAGAAAAGACCCAATGAGAACATACATCCTGTCACTGTGAGAAGTTAGGTAACTGTCTGATTCCAGGCAGGACACTAGCAGTAAAAGGGATTGGAGGAGTAAATCCTGCTGTGTCTATGGCACAAGTATATTTGGACTGGGGAGAAGGGAAAGGCTTAAGAGATGTGGGGTATGTGATCATAATTCTGCCAATTTATTGTTGGGTACTGACTTGGGTAGGCTGTTATTACAGTACCTAAACATTTTTATTGATAACTCAGCCCAGCCAGATATGGGTCCTAGCTTGAATGGGGCGATACCTGGGAGAGAGGGCAGAGTGTTTGTATGCAATGTGTGCCTGAATTAGAGGTGACTAACATGATGTGGAAGGGTGTAATTGGACAACATGCCTGGGAGGTAGGGCAAAATATGTAAATCTATGCCAAA